>NC_079222.1:49115964-49183684 GCF_029633865.1 Lampris incognitus
CAAGTTAATTAAATCCATCAGTGAGACAATGGCCAGCCAATGAGGTATGTAATCATTCACACAGTAAATTAAAAGAAGTGAGGGGTCCTAACATGTTCCCCGCTGACAGAGATGGAGAGCAGAGGGACGGGCCCAGAAATTTAGCTGGGGGACGTTTTGGCTCAATACGCTGCCTACCTAGCTCACAACACGCACGAACGCGCGCGCACGTGCACGCACGCGCGGACAAACACACACACACGGACAAACACAAACGCACATAACACATACACACACATGCACAAACACGCACAAACGCACAAACACATACACACGTGCACAAGCACATGCACACGCGCGCGCACATACATGCACAAACACGCGCGCACGTGCAAAAAACACGCGCGCACGTGCACAAATACACATACCCACTTGTATTTATCGACAGAAAAATGCATGTACACGCACTACAAAAATACACAAAAAGATACACACACACACACACACACACACACACACACCATGAAAATACCAACAGTATACACATAAACACACAGTGTCCATCCCCTGTACTGCTTATCATATTTAAATCATTGTGTGAGTTGTAATGGCAGCGAGAAAGACTTCAGTTGCAGGACTGTGTGTGTGTGTGTGTGTGTGTGTGTGTGTGTGTGTGTGTGTGTGTGTGTGTGTGTGTGTGTGTGTGTGTGTGTGCTGCGTGACTGTGGCTCATTTTTTTATTCGTATTGATGTTCTACTCACTACTTTTACTTTTAGATTACTTTTTACATTACTTTTAGATTACTTTTAAAGCTCTATTTCTCTTAATCTGATACATTGTATCATTTTACTTGTTTTCAGCGTTAGAAAAAGTTGGAAATAAAAAACTGCAGTTTGCAACACTGACACGTTTCTCTTTTTCTGCATTGTAACATTGTCATTACTCTCTCATAAGTCTGATTTGTAACGTTGTTATTACTCTCTCATAAGTCTGATTTGTAACATTGTCATTACTCTCTCATAAGTCTGATTTGTAACATTGTTATTACTCTCTCATAAGTCTGATTTGTAACGTTGTTATTACTCTCTCATAAGTCTGATTTGTAACATTGTCATTACTCTCTCATAAGTCTGATTTGTAACATTGTTATTACTCTCTCATAAGTCTGATTTGTAACGTTGTTATTACTCTCTCATAAGTCTGATTTGTAACATTGTCATTACTCTCTCATAAGTCTGATTTGTAACATTGTTATTACTCTCTCATAAGTCTGATTTGTAACATTGTTATTACTCTCTCATAAGTCTGATTTGTAACATTGTCATTACTCTCTCATAAGTCTGATTTGTAACATTGTCATTACTCTCTCATAAGTCTGATTTGTAACATTGTTATTACTCTCTCATAGGTCTGATTTGTAACATTATTACTCTCTCATAAGTCTGATTTGTAACATTGTTATTACTCTCTCATAAGTCTGATTTGTAACATTGTCATTACTCTCTCATAAGTCTGATTTGTAACGTTGTTATTACTCTCTCATACATCTGATTTGTAACATTGTCATTACTCTCTCATAAGTCTGATTTGTAACATTGTTATTACTCTCTCATAAGTCTGATTTGTAACATTGTCATTACTCTCTCATAAGTCTGATTTGTAACATTGTCATTACTCTCTCATAAGTCTGATGTGTAACGTTGTTATTACGCTCTCATAAGCCTGATTTGTAACATTGTCATTACTCTCTCATAAGTCTGATTTGTAATATTGTCATTACTCTCCCATAAGCCTGATTTGTAACATTGTCATTACTCTCTCATAAATCTGATTTGTAACATTGTCATTACTCTCTCATAAGTCTGATTTGTAACATTGTCATTACTCTCTCATACATCTGATTTGTAACATTGTCATTACTCTCTCATACATCTGAGTTGTAACATTGTCATTACTCTCACATAAGTCTGCATTGTAACATTGTCATTACTCTCTCATAAGTCTGATTTGTAACATTGTCATTACTCTCTCATAAGTCTGATTGTAACATTGTTATTACTCTCTCATAAGTCTGATTTGTAACATTGTCATTACTCTCTCATAAGTCTAATTTGTAACATTGTCATTACTCTCTCATAAGTCTGATTTGTAACATTGTCATTACTCTCTCATAAGTCTGATTTGTAACATTGTTATTACTCTCTCATAAGTCTGATTTGTAACATTGTCATTACTCTCTCATAAGTCTGATTTGTAACATTGTCATTACTCTCTCATAGGTCTGATTTGTAACATTGTCATTACTCTCTCATAAGTCTGATTTGTAACATTGTCATTACTCTCTCATAAGTCTGATTTGTAACATTGTTATTACTCTCTCATAAGTCTGATTTGTTACATTGTCATTACTCTCTCATAAGTCTGATTTGTAACATTGTCATTCCTCTCTCATAAGTCTGATTTGTAACATTGTCATTACTCTCTCATAAATCTGATTTGTAACATTGTCATTACTCTCTCATAAATCTGATTTGTAACATTGTCATTACTCTCTCATAAGTCTGATTTGTAACATTGTCATTACTCTCTCATAAGTCTGATTTGTAACATTGTTATTACTCTCTCATAGGTCTGATTTGTAACATTGTCATTACTCTCTCATAAGTCTGATTTGTAACATTGTCATTACTCTCTCATAAGTCTGATTTGTAACATTGTTATTACTCTCTCATAAGTCTGATTTGTTACATTGTCATTACTCTCTCATAAGTCTGATTTGTAACATTGTCATTACTCTCTCATAAGTCTGATTTGTAACATTGTCATTACTCTCTCATAAGTCTGATTTGTAACATTGTTATTACTCTCTCATAAGTCTGATTTGTAACATTGTCATTACTCTCTCATAAGTCTGATTTGTAACATTGTCATTACTCTCTCATAAGTCTGATTTGTAACATTGTTATTACTCTCTCATAAGTCTAATTTGTAACATTGTCATTACTCTCTCATAAGTCTGATTTGTAACATTGTCATTACTCTCTCATAAGTCTGATTTGTAACATTGTTATTACTCTCTCATAAGTCTAATTTGTAACATTGTCATTACTCTCTCATAAGTCTGATTTGTAACATTGTCATTACTCTCTCATAAGTCTGATTTGTAACATTGTTATTACTCTCTCATAAATCTGATTTGTAACATTGTCATTACTCTCTCATAAGTCTGATTTGTTATTGATTAACCTGAAGTACCTGGCTCATTATCTCAGGAGAAGCTTCTGACAACACGGGATGCCCTCTAGTCTGGTCATTTCGCACAAATATGCGCGCGCGCGCACGCACACACACACACCCACACACACACACACGCACACACACACACACACACACACACACACACACACACACACACACACACACACACACACACACACACACACACACACACACACACACACACACACAGTTTAAGCTTGGGCCTGATCTTCAGGTCTTGTGAAGGTCAAAATCACTCTTGGCCAGGGTTTGCACCCACAAGGAGAACAGATGTTTTTGGCATTCAGGTGCTGCTCCCAAATGGCCAAGACAAATCGTTGTGCACACATGTACACACACACACACACGCTACACACACACATGCATGTGCACACATGTTTGCAGTGTATATGTGTGCGCACGCACGCACGCACACACACACACACACACACACACACACACACACACACACACACACTGAGAAAATGGGGGAATAGCAGCCGGAGCTGGGATGTTAATGCCAGCAAATACGATTATAGTCAGAAAGGATTTCTGCGCTAAGCATTTCCTCTTAATTAGATTTCTCCATCTCAGGGATGAATTGCCTTTTAGCAGCAGAAGCTGCCACTGAGGGAGCTGTTAGCTCCTTATAACTGAATTAAATGCATAATTAGTGATACAATTACATTAGCGGGGGGTCTTTTGTGTTTGCGAGATTGGAGGGGATGAGAGAGTGAGGGCTGGGGGGGGGGGTTGGGGGGGTGGGGGGGAGAGAGAGCTTACCGCCGGCGCGCTGCCGGGGGAAAGTGCCGGGGGAAACACGGGGGCCGAATCCGGAGCTCTGCAAGCCATTTCCGGGCGCGTGCGGGAGGTGAGCGAGGCAGCACGGGATTCACAGCTCTGGAGACCGCCTCCCGAAGAGAGTGGCGATGAGGTGGAGGAGGAGGAGGAAGGTGGTGGGCAGCACTGACACCTTCATCTGGGTGGCGCTCCCGCAGGATGCGCCACGCGCATCCTGCGGGAGCGCAGTAATTGGGACGCCGCGGCTGCGCGTGAGCTTGAATGTCAGACGGCGGAGCATACATTAACCCCTGATTCTCATATTTACTGCGGGTCCGTGACGGGGATTTCTGCTTAATTAATCATCGACCCTTTTCCACCGTGTGCGCGCGCGCGCGCGCGCACACGGTGGCCCACGTGTCCCGAACATACACTCGAGCGCACGCCCGTGCTCGCACCTCTCCCCCTCCATCCGTATCCGGGGACCATTCATCACCGGGCCGGTGCTGACAGTGACGGATGGGTCAGCCCGCCACTGGCACTACCCCAGCCCGAGACTCATACGGCCCCGCCGGCAGACTGACAGCCGGAGCAACATGTCAAGTGGTGGAGAGACTGCGGCCATTAATAACCCCCGTCACATGATCCAAACACCGCAATGAGGGGCTGTGCGTGAGGGTGGGGGTGGGAGGGGGGGAGGGGGGGTCCGTGCCGAGGCGTTAGACCGGGGAGGGAGATGTCACCGTGAGCAGGGGTGACAGTCATGGACGCCTGATCTTTAATCAAGTGTGCGGGGATGATGGGTAATGAATATATCGCTCACAAATTGGAAGGTGTGCAGCGGCGGGGGGGGGGCGGGGGGGCAGGGGGGGATGAGATCTCTGAATGGGAACTACTGGTGGATTTGATGACCCATCTGTGGTCTTGGCTTGACCCCCCAGGAGCGGCCCTCCCGGGCTAACCCCGCCGCAGCGTCCGCCGCCCTCGCCCCGTCTGACTACATGTAATGTGTCGTTCATTCAGTGGCTGTGATCATCATCTATGTGAGGGGGGGGGGGTCTGCTTAATGAGGCAGGGCAGCCCGGCCCCCCCGGCCCCCCCTCCCCCACCCCCCCCCCCTCCGGGTCGGCCTCCGGGTCGATAGTACTCATCCAAACCTCTGAAGCTGCTGTGTTCTCATCACTCTCTGGCTTTTGGGCCGGATGATGTTGTTGTTGTTGTTGTTGTTGTTGTTGTTGTCTGCTGTTTTGTCCCGTGACTGTCATCACCGTCTACACACCAAGTGTGTACATGTAGTCAGAACCAGACACGCTCCATTTCACACACTTGAAATGCAACACAACATGGTTTCCCCCGGCCCACCGCAGCGCAACACACACACAAAAACACACACCCAAAAACTACTAGAACGACAAGAACACACATACTATATCCAGCCTAACACACTAACACACATATCCAGCCTAACACACATACTATATCCAGCCTAACACACTAACACACATATCCAGCCTAACACACATACTATATCCAGCCTAACACACTAACACACATACCCAGCCTAACACACATACCCACACTAACACACATACCCAGCCTAACACACATACCCACACTAACACACATATCCACACTAACACACATATCCACACTAACACACATACCCACACTAACACACATATCCACACTAACACACATATCCACACTAACACACATATCCACACTAACACACATACCCACACTATCACATACCCAGCCTAACACACATACCCAGCCTAACACACATATCCACACTAAACCAAATCCCTGTCCAGGAGAGTGAACACCAGCCAGGATGACTGTGGGAGCTGCTGGTCTACATGGGCTAGCAGTTAGCTTAGCCTGCCCCGCTTCCGCGTCCTGTCAGACCGCCCTCGGTGTTACCTCTTCGGGCACAGCTCCGGGCAGGGCCGTGGTCCCTGGGCCCACAGGATGCAGCAGACCAAGCTCTCCCAGCCGATCCAGCGCCAGCTCTCCCAGCCATCAAACCAAGACACAAACCTAGACGCAGACGTGGACCAAGACCCTGCATGGACGGTGCAGAGCAGCGAAGCCGTCTTTGTGAACCAACGATGGAAATTAGTGGGCTGACCATCTCAAAGGCGTCTGAACGGAAGCCTCAGCGTTGCACTTTTAATTGACTTTCATCTCTCCTTGTCCACAGCGGTGTGATGTATGCAAGACAGGAGGCAACCGTGCAACTGTCCATAGTTTAGCACATGCATAAGCTGTTTATTTCCATGCAGTCTTTAGAAGCCAGCGGGATCCGTTAATCCAATTCTGCACGGCAATCAAAGTTTCATGAATCAGGCCCATAATAAGCAGACCCGTGGCCAGGCGGGGCATTTTGCATGTCATTATTGGGGGCTGTGTCATAACAAAGCTGCTTGTAATGAGATTCCACAAAGCTCCAAATCAAGCCATTCCACCATGCTTGCCGGCTAATTTAGTTAAAAATAATTCATTCCTAAAGACAATCACTAACTGGCGAACAAGGGTAACCCCGGAAGGTTTGTCCTCCTGACAATGGCACTTCAATTTCAATCTTCACGGGGAAAAGGCCCTTATCCCAATGAAGGGAAATATCATTACCCAAGTAGAGGATGTTAGAAAGAAGTGACATCACCAGCCAAACATAAGACTGATTAACTCAAATGTCCTCAGTGTCCCCACACTCAAATGCAGATTTGGCAGACGGCGCGAGAGGCTGTACAGTGAAAGTCATTTTACGTCAAGTTGATAAAATTAGATGATATAAAGCTGATGCTAACAACATTCACTAAGACATTCAATCACTTGTTTATATCAGCAGAAAATTCAGGAATGTTCTGTCCATTTTGGGGGGGGGGTTCCCCCCCCTTTTCTCCCCAGTTGTATCCGGCCAATGACCCCCCTCTGCTGATCCGGGGAGGGCTGCAGACTACCACCTGCCTCCTCCCATACACGTGG
This sequence comes from Lampris incognitus, assembly GCF_029633865.1. Classification (NCBI taxonomy): domain Eukaryota; kingdom Metazoa; phylum Chordata; class Actinopteri; order Lampriformes; family Lampridae; genus Lampris; species Lampris incognitus. The sequence continues at coordinate 49,122,971 of NC_079222.1, forward strand.
AGTCACCAGCCGCTTCTTTTCACCTGACGGTGAGGAGTTTCACCAGGGGGACGTAGCGCGTGAGAGGCACCGATTCCCCCTCCCCCCGTGAACAGGCGACCAGAGGAGGCGCTAGAGCAGCGACCAGGACACATACCCACATCCGGCTTCCCACCCACAGACACGGCCAATTGTGTCTGAAGGGACGCCCGACCAAGCCGGAGGATTCGAACCGGCTATCCCCATGTTGGTAGGCGACGGAATAGGCCGCCACGCCCCCCCCCGGACGCCCAACTGTCCCTTTTCTAAGCAAAGGGGTCATCCAGACCCTTAAGGTGCTCGTCAGAATCAGAAATGTCTACTCCTGTGGAGGGAAAGGAGGTCAACAGGAACACATCTGCAGTAAATACGAGCAGCCAGAGAGCGGGACGGCATCTTAAACTGGCCTTTACTCCGCCAAAGTGCACTTCTGGAGGTGTGAGGACATAGACCCAGGTCACCCCTCAGTGGTTTACCTTCGGGTCTAGTCCATGCACCCACAACAGGTGGACGAGAGAGATGGACGTCTTGCAGAGCTTGACGTGCACCTATCAAAGATCTGTTATATTTATCAAGTTGTCATCTGCAAACATATTACCGTGAGCGGAAGCTCCCTACGCCCGTAAGAAAGTAAGAATCTATATGACGACCAACTGCCTGTTGTGCGTCAGTTGTGTTTCCAGGGGGTCGTTCCGAGGGACCGGTACAGTAAACGTGAGGTTAAACAGCAGAACGTCCGCGGTGAGGTTTCACGATGCCGCGGACGTGATGTTTTTTCCCCTACCTTGGGAGCAGGCAGGGGTTTATAATGGGACCAGTATCGTCTTTTCTAAAGCTCGTGGCCGTCACAAGTCATACACGAGGGCCTTAAGGAAGCGCCCTGTGAAACCGGCAGATCCCTATGAGGACGGTGCACCTCCCGAAGGGGAGTCGTACACCAGGCCCGGGCCAGCTGCCACATCAGACCCGGCGGTCTGAGGGGATTGGTCGGTGTGGATTTGGGGGCTGCGGCTTCCTTAACTAAGGCCTTGACTTTTCTTTAACTAAACTCTCCCATCTGTTGAGTGGCCATTGTCTGTTAAGCAATGCAGCTGCAGAGGGCCGGTCCCCCTTTCATTACAAGGGGGGGAAAAAACACTTAAGCATATTCAGCCCTTTCTACCCTCCTCTTCCCCCTATTATTCAAATACTGTTACCAGCCACTGATTTATTCATTGGCTTTACACAGCCTACAATCCCCTCCCTCCCTCCCTCCCTCCCCCTTCTCGCTCTCTCTCTCTCTCTCTCTCTCTCTCACACACACACACATGCTTGAACACACCCATCCCACCCTGAGCACAGGCAAATCTTCCATTCTGACCTTTTCCCCCAAAACAACCCCTCCAATACTCCATAGTCATCCTTTTACATGCTCGACACATCTCATCCTCCCCTTCTTTGCCCAGTCAGACCTCCCAGTATCCAGCTGTCACTCTGGGCCTCAGCTCTGGCCACCCTCGTCTTTTTCAACCCCCCACCCCCACCCCACCCACCCACCCCCACCCGGTAACTAATTGTCAGAGAGGGTTGACCAAGCTAACCTCCTGATTAGTTCTTTATTGTGGAGAGCGGGGTTAGATATTTGTCTTTCCAATCTTCCCCCTCTCTGATCGCGACCTGCTTGGCAACCACCTACCCGCCGCCTCCATCTCCGGAGCCGATTCCGTGACACGTCCACCTCCACCTTCCTTTACACTCTCCGGCAAACAGAGGCTGCTGCGGCCCCACACGGCAGCGCGGCAGATGAGACACCGCCACCAATGTCCCAGGGGGGGAAAAAACAGCCTTTTTTAAGGATGGAGAATTTAACCGACGAGTTATAGCGTCTGCGCCCACGACGCCTCGTAGATGTGGCTGGACCAGGGGCTGAACCAGAGGACGGTGGGAATAAACCCGTTGGAGTGGGCGGGTGAAAGAAAGCAGCCCACCCACAGTCCTTTGCTTGGTGGGGCTTTAATTTGAGGCTGATTTTTGTTATGCGGCGCTCCACCTCCTCCTTCGGGGTAGAACAGTTTTACAAGCCCCCCTAAAGCTCTGTAATAATGGGCGTGGAGGCCGGAGAATGGGCCCGGTACTGCTGTTTGACTGCACATGGCATGCTGTAATAAAGTGGGCCATTCATCCGCCGCTCCCTTTCAGCGGCTCACTGAGGGGGGGGTTTCGGGCAGGGTGCTTGTGCATGGAGTGCCAAGCACAACCAGCCGCGTTAGCTTTAATTGATCTTTGGATTCACGCGCACACATCTTAAGGTGGCTATTCTGTTTCTATTTCCTGGGGCCTTCCTCCCTTCGCCTTTGTGCCATCCCGAGCGGTGGTATGAGATTATGGGGGGGGATGAGTGTCCATTCTTCTGTCGGCAGCCTGGCTCCCACTCGAACACCTCTGTGGACCACGGGAGCGGCTCTGCGTCGGATTTAGCAGGATTAAAATGTACAACAGACGCAAAGCACAAACCCAAATACTTGCAGAACGGTTCTACCTATCAAATATATTTGATCTTTTTTTCAGTTTGACATTTTCAGGGGTTGTACATATTCGCATTTTCTCTCGTACAAATAATGCAATGTCAATATTACACTGACATGGAATAACCGAATTTGATTTAATTGACACGTAATGACTTAATTTCCGTGTTATTGGTAATCACACAACATTTGTTGATTTGTTTGTTTACCACATTGGCCACTGGTGCCTGAAAACCAGAAGGTCCTGGGTTCAGTTGCAGGTGATCTGTGTGGACTTTGTATGTTCTCCCGACGTTTGTGTGGGTTTGCTCTCTAGGTAGTCCACTTCCTTCCAGCAGGCCAAAGATATGGACGTTCGGTGAGTTTGAGCATCTCAGCTGCTCATGGGTGTGAATGCTGTTTGAATGATTGTGTGTGTAGTCCCTGAGATGGACGGGTCACCAGTCCATCTCAGGGTGTATCACTTCCTTCCGCCCAATGCCTGCTAGGATAGGCTCCAGTCCACCGCCCCCACCCCCACGACCTTGAATTTGATTATCATCATCATCAGCAGCATCATCATCATCATCATTATCGGCAATCCCTCGTGGTCGAGTATGATTGTCCTCCTGTTGGTGAAGTACATTATTTGTGAGTCTTCAGATGGCTGTAGAGGCCGATCCTGGATCCACTGAGTCTGTTGCATTGTGGGCAGTTGTATGTACCGGATGTGGCAGTCACAGGTGGAGGAGCAGTTTTGGTGGTGGACCTCTCCTTTCTGTGTTGCCTTTTTGCTTCCATGGCACGCTGGAGGTCCTTTTCCTGTTGCACTGTGCCTTCATAGATCACCCTTCTCTAAAGGCTCCTGTCACAGGCCTCTTCCCAGTTGTGGGGTTGAAGTGGCATTTCCTTGGTGGGATATGAGGTTATCTTTATATCGCTTTTTCTTGTGGTCCCTCTTGGGTGGGCTTCCCCTCCCTAAATTGGCCATAGATGGCCTATTTCGAGTGACAGGAGTTTGGCACACAAATTGCATGGCCTGTCCATCGCAGCTGGTGTCAACCTAAGGTTGAAGAGTCCACCGCTGGCATTGGTCCTGTAGAGGACTTGGACACCCTGAGGTAGGGTGTTGTTTGTGAGGTGGAGGATAGTTGCAATGCAGATGGCAAAAAGGGTGGGTGCTATGATGCAGCCCTGCTTAATCCCTGCTTCATATACTCTGAAAGGAGCAGTTGCAGAGCTATCGTTGTTAATAACTGTAGCTATCATATCTTTGTGCAGGAGTCGAAGAATCCCAATGTATTTGTCTGGGCATCCTATCTTGGAGAGGACACACCAGAGGGCGGCCCAGTTCACAGTGTCGTGAAGTGTCGTGAAGTCAATGATAGGGTGGCAGATGTTGCTCCAAGGATTTCTTTTAAAGCTGATGAGCTGTGAAAATCCTGTCCGTTGTCCCCCTGGCTGGGCCAAAGCCACACTGAGGATATCTTCTACCAGAGGTATTAGTTAGAGGTATATTATTATAGGTATGTTAGAGGGACAGCTCAGGTTGAAGGGTTTGGAGCCAAAGCAAGAGAGGCAAGATCGAGATGGTTTGGACATGCGTGGAGGAGAGATGCTGGGTATATTGGGAGAAGGATGCTGAATATGGAGCTGCCAGGGAAGAGGAGAAGAGGGAGGCCAAAGAGGAGGTTTATGGATGTGGTGAGAGAGGACATGCAGGTGGCTGGTATGACAGAGGAAGATGCAGAGGACAAGAAGAGATGGAAACGGATGATCTGCTGTGGCGACCTCTAACGAGAGCAGCCGAAAGTAGTAGTAGTAGTAGTAGTAGTAGTAGTAGTAGTAGTAGGATAGAAGGACGGTGCTTCTGTAGTTGCCACAGCCTGCCTTATATTTCTTCTTAAAGACTGTGACAACTAGGGCATCCCTGATTTCAGCAGTAATTTCTTCCTTGTCCCAGATTTTACGGAGCAGGTTATAGAGGGTATGCATTGATGTCACTTTCCCACTGGAACACGCCCTCTCAGTCGCAGTGAGTGGCAAAACATCGCGAAAACGCATCTAAAATGGGAAAGAGCTGTTGTGCGATAGACTGTACAGATAGATTTCACAAGAAATCGGAGTTATCTTTTTACAGATATCAGGAAACTCTTTTTCATATATATAAATAAATATCAGGAAACTCGATTTGTGGCCAGATAAGCTTGCGTTATAATCCCGGCTTCACTGTTTCCCCAACTGGAAGCAGCCATGTTGCGGGATGTCTGTGAATGTTCTCATTCATCCAGGTCATGGTTATCCAAAGGCGTTGAATCAAGTGCAACTGGACTTGGTATCCGTGAAGACGTTTCGCCTCTCATCCAAGAGGCTTCCTCAGTTCGTGCCTTTCTGACAAGACTAAGCTAGTCTGACTGGCTGGTGATGAGACTCAGAATTTATCCTCTAGGAGTCGTTGTCAGAGGATAAATAGAGGATAAATTCCGAGTCTCATCAGCAGCCAGTCAGACTAGCTTGGTCTAGTCAGAAAGGCACGAACTGAGGAAGCCTCTTGGATGAGAGGCGAAATGTCTTCACGGATATATACCAAGTCCAGTTGCACTTGGTTCAACGCCTTTGGATAACCATGACCTGGATGAATGAGAACATTCACAGACATCCCGCAACATGGCTGCTTCTAGTTGGGGAAACAGTGAAGTCGGGATTATAATGCAAGCTTATCTGGCCACAAATCGAGTTTCCTGATATTTATTTATATATATGAAAAAGAGTTTCCTGATATCTGTAAAAAGATAACTCCGATTTCTTGTGAAATCTATCTGTACAGTCTATCTCACAACAACTCTTTCCCATTTTAGATGCGTTTTCGCTGTATTCAAGCTGGACATTAGCGCTGCCACTCAGTCTTTTTGCCACTCAGTGCCGCGTTACCGCTGTGAGTTCCGCACCTATGACGTCAGAGCCGCGTTCTTTAAGGATTTCCACTGGGAACCCATCAGGCCCAGAGGCCTCATTGTTGCTCAACTTTCTGATAGCATCCTAGACCTCGATTACCCATGTGCTCTGTGATGGACCTCTGTGGGATTTGGTTGGTGGCTTCTCAACAGTGGTGTTTCGGTTCGGTAGCTCCTAGAAGTGTTCTCTCCATCTAGAGTTGATGGCCACATCATCCTTCAGGAGTGCTTGTCCATCTTTGGAGTGAAGGGGTTGAGGCCTCTGTAGCTGGGTTAATACACAGCCTTGGTAGCACTGAAGAGACCTCTGGTGTCACCAGTGTCAGCAAGCTGCTGGGTTTCCAGGGCCTTCTCCATCCACTAGTTTTTTGTTTTTTTCAGTTCTCTCACCCTACGTTGCACAGTTGCCTTAGCCTTAGAGTGAACCTGTCTTTTGGCCTTACATTTGATATTATTCTGCCATGTGCAGAAGGCCTTCCTTTTTGTGTCTCAGTGTCATTTTCATCAAACCAATCCTGATCTTTCCTGGTTTTCCTTGCTGGCCTCAAGGATTCTGGTCTTCAGGACCCCCAGTGTCCTTTGACATCCTCTGGGTACTGTTTTGGGAGTCGCTCTTGTAGGGAGTTCCTCAGGCGTTGTGCCGTGTTGATGTCACGCAGGCTTTCGGTGTTAAATTTTGGGCGGCTCACTTTCTTTGGATTCATTCTCTTGTGCATTAATTGGATTGTAATTATGGAGCAGATCAGGTGGTGATCAGTCCAGCAGTCATCAGCGCAGGTCATGGCCCTGGTGATTTTGATATCTTTCTGATCTTTTGCCCTGAAATTCACATAATTTATGAGATGCCAGCACTTGAATTGGGGATGCATCCATGATGTTTTGAACGTATTTCTTTTTTCTTTTTTTGGGGGGGGGGTTCTCCATTTTTCTCCCTAACTGTACTTGGCCAACTACCCTATTTTTCGCCGAGCCGAGGGGGACTGCAGACTACCACATGCCTCCTCCAATACATGTGGAATCGCTAGCCGTTTCTTTTCACCTGGCAGTGAGGAGTTTTACCAGGGGGCCATAGCACGTGGTACGACCATGTTCTTCCCCCCAGTTCCCCCTCCCCCGTGAACAGGCGCCCCGACCGACCGACCAGAGGAGGCGCTAGCGCAGCGACCAGGACACATACCCACATCCGGCTTCCCACCTGCAGACACGGCCAATTGGGTTTGTAGGCAACGGAATAGACCCGTATGCTACCGGGACGCCCCTGTGAACTTATTTCTCTGCTGGGAAAGTGTTGGTTATGACAAGATTGTGGTCAGCACATTTTGAGCGCAAGAGGGCTCCATTGTGGTTGATGTTACCTACAACCTCTTTGCCCATCGTACTTTTCCAGACCTTGTGATCTTTTCCTACCCTGGCATTGAAATCCCCAAGTAAGAAGACCTTGTTCTCTTCTGGGATGTCTGTAAGTACGTTGTCCAGTGCGGCAAAGAAAGTCTCTTTATCCTCATCTCGTGAGTCCAAGGTGGGAGCTCAGGCGCTCACAGTCGTGGCCATCTGGTTGTTCATGAGCCTCAGGCGCAAAGTTATGAGCCGCTCGTTGATGCGCACAGGGGATTCTGAGAGGTGGGTGATAAGGCTGTTTTTGATGGCGAATCCAACGCCATAAATTCTGGGTTCATCCGCCGCTTTGCCCTTCCAGAAGAAGGTAAATCCTCCTCTCTCCTTCACTTGTCCCTCCTCTGCTAGGCGGGTTTCTGATAGGGCAGCAGGATCAACCTTAAACCTCTCGGCCCCCCTGCAATGATTGCAGTTCTGCATTCAGGTCGATCACTGGAGGCACTGTCCATAAGGGTTCGCACATTCCATGCTCTAAAGTTCATAGTCTTTTGTTTTCGACCGCTATGAGGTGAACCCACTGGCTGCGGTTTTCCAGTGAGGTTTTGATGAGGCAGACTATTTTTAAGGCACCTTTTCTAGTCCCTTCCCCATGTGGGGTGAGCAGAGCAGATCCTTAATCGGGCTGCCCAGTCATGGGTGCTGCTGCCGGAATGCTCTCTCTGTCTCAGTTCGGGGAGCAAGACGACTGATTCAAAACACCCACCGCCTATGTGCCAGTGCATGGCTAGGAGCTCCCAGACTTCAGTGTCCTGCTCCTGTCACCATTTCCCGATTGCCATAGGACTTAGGAGAAGGTAGATAGTGGACAAAGACCTTCAGGAGAACGCCTGTGTGTGGGATCTATTACATGGAGGGACTGGCGCACAGTCAGTCACCACATGGTCCTTGATGACAAGAAGGCCAAGGTCCAATGGCAAGGAAACCAAGACAATTGAGGGCCACTCATTGCTGCAGCCTTCTTCTGCCTTCACGGCCGTTGTGGTGCTTCCCCCAGATCCTATCACCTGAACCTCTGACGAGCCACCATCTCCCGCCCAGTCCACCATTGAGGACTTGGTTTGCATTGCTCTTTGTCTGTACCTTCCCCCTCAACCTTACTACCATGGGTAACCCTAACAGGGGCAGTAGCTCCAGGCGGCATCGCTTGTGGGTTCTCTGGGCAAATGCAAGCCTCTCCACCACGGTAAGGTGGTGATCCCAGGAGAAGTGGATTGTCGTCATTGCTCTGCTGAGATGCTACTTTCTTCCAGATAAAGCACAAGATGTCTTTTGAGCCACTTACACAACAGACCCCTAAAGTGTGTTATTGTTTAGATGCCCATATTTGGATGCAGATCCATCCACATACCAACTCCATAGGGGAAAAAATGCATAGGGATGTAAAAAAGATAATTTCTTACTATGCCTAATGTTGCCATTTCACAATATAGCTTTTGATTTATGCCCAAATTATGCATATTTAATCTGTTGAGGTGGAGTTTGACAGATGATTTACAGACCAAAAGATAAGCTCTCCAAGGTGTGAAAACCACCAGGGCACAAAGAAAACAGATCAGTTATTCGTCAGGTTCAGCTGTGTGAGAATAGAGAACTTTGTCCAAGAAAGATGGTATAATATCAGCGCCACAACTGGTAGTGATATATATTTTTTAAATGTGGCGAGGCTTTTTAAACATGGCTGTGCCATGAGTCATCTCCAAATTCAATGTTTAACATATATGGACAGAGGGATTTGGCAAACGGAATCTAAAAGTGCCCCCCCCCCCGTTTTTCCAAAGATGAAAAATTGAATGGATGTGGATATATTCACAGGGTCACAGAGCGCCATAATCCGAGCAGCAGTGAAGTTGGTAGACTCTGCTTAAGGGTGATAAAAAGCAAATAAATACCCAAACTTCGGTCACAGGGGGGATGGTAACAACTTCCAAGCAATAACTCCTGATGATATTGTAACGTGCATGGATAAGAAGACACGCTGGCCGCTGGGTGGCGGGTCTGACCCTTTAGTCGAGCGGTTAGCGATGTCTCCTGCGGTGCGGGCGATACGGGTTCGCGTCCCGGCCGCGGCAGTTTCTGTGTTTGCGTTGTCCCCCGAATTCGCTACATTGGTGTCAGAAGTGGGATGGAGAGACCGTAAGGCCATCGGAAGCGCATGCGCACTGAGGCGTGAAGGAGCTGATATGCTTAAGCGCGGGGACGCGCTTCCCGAAGGAGGGGGGTAGTGTAACGTGCATGGATAAGAAGACACGCTGGCCGCTGGCTGGCGGGTCTGACCCTTTAGTCGAGCGGTTAGCGATGTCTCCTGCGATGCGGGCGATACGGGTTCGCGTCCCGGCCGCGGCAGTTCCTGTGGTTGCGTTGTCCCCCGAATTCGCTACAATATATTTAACAAAGGGCCCGGCCTGACAACGCCTTCTATGATTAACACGTGTGTAACATTTAATCTGCCATTAACAGTGAGTCAAATATGTCACCATCATTTCCAATACACACTCAAAATTAGGATTATATTTCATCTCAAGGATGTGTTGAATGGCACGTGTTAGCGTGACGACAGAAACATCTCCTTCTTTATTGAGGAGTTTCCCTCGTTGAGATAATGGATTTATATTCATTAGTAATATCTGAGTAATTAGCTACTGTTAAGCTCATCAGCTAAGAGAAACTTTTAGGGCGCTTATCAAAAGCAAATTAAACATCATCAACAGACTAATGTGCATTTGATGGTGCTGCCAGTGGAGTCTTAACTAATGACACGAGCCTTGCTATCAGCCTGAGTAGCCCCATTAAATCAAGCCCCTGACCAAGCTAATGTTGGGAGGTGTTAACAGATTGATTCACTTAATCTGCTCAACCACATCAACAGTCAGCAATGGGTCGTGTGTGCGTGTCTGTGTGCGTGTGCGTGTGGTTGTGCGCGCGCGCACGTGTTCGTGTGCAAATGGGCGCGTGTGCGCGTGTTGGTGTTAGGACTGGACGATGCGGACAAAAAAACAAATATCACGAGATTTTTGGACCGAATACCTCGATATCAATAGTGTGACGATGTCGCAGCGGCGATTACTGGCGCGCTCACGCAACATCTACGCGATGACATTGTTGATGAACACTCGTGAGGAGCGGGGATATTGTGTCCAAACAGGTAGAGACAAACAACGTGACAGTCAGATAAGTTCAGAGTGTTGCATCTCTGTTGCAATGCGGCCTTTAAAACCAGGGAAAGACAGTCTAGTTTCATATCGTGGTATGGATATAAAATCTATATTATATGTATCGTCATATAATATCATATATTGCATGCATGTTTTTGTTTGTATGTATGTGTGTGTGTGTGTGTGTCCAGTTGCATTCATCTACAGTGAAACTCTGTACCTCCACAGTTTTGGGGCTATGGTAGGATGGAGGAAGAGAGACAGGGTTGAGGCAGCAGAGGAGGGAGGGGGCAGACTGCTGGTGGTGGTGGTGGTGGTGGTGGTGGTGGTATCCTGCTTATGTCGGTGGGCATAATAGCAATGTTCAAGTTCATTCAGCACGATTAAACCAGAGTGGGGACTTTTCTTCCCGACTAATTATATGGAAATTACAGAGACAATGAAGCATCTGGTAGTCATCCTTCCTCTTTTAGATTTTCCTCAATATTTTGACAGGCTGATCCATTGCGTGTCAGCCCCCCATTCCCCGCGCGGAGCAGGCTGAAAGCTGAGGTCAGCAGAGAGCAAATAGATGAATTTATAACATTTCACTCTGGAGCAGGGATATTGTCGCCTGTTTGCCCCAATCCCCGACTGATCCACCCTGGAGACCGCCACTTATTCTGGAGACAGAAGCTCTCTCCAAGCATGCCGCCCTTTCTGAATCGAGCCTCCTTTCTCTGCGAGGAGCCCGGCTCACTGAAACCAGCCCTCCTCCCTTATTCCCCGATCTGTAAGACATAAAAAGCGGGAAAGCGGCGGCGGCGGGAGGGGAGGGGGGGGGGGTTGACCCACTAAAGAGGTTGGGGGGGGGGACGACCCCCACATCCCCCAACCCTGTTGACAGACAGTCCCGGCAAAGGCACCATGTGTCCTAATTCGTGTGCGTTACCACATATTCAACACACAAATCACAGACAAGTCAGTAACAGTGGTGAGGAAGTCATGACTTCCACTGAACTCTATGGAAGCGTGCCACGTGACCCCCCCCTCCCTCCCTCCCTCCCCCCCGCGTGTTTTTGGATTTTATAATACAGACCCCCAAAAATAGCAATTAATTGCTGGTCAACCTCAATTGCGAGTGAACCTCACACTGAACTGTTGTCAACCCAGTTCCCAACATTTCTGCTGCTAAACTTCTCCTCCTTGCCTTCCTCCTTAATTAAATGTGCACTTCATTAATGTAAATTGGGGGCCTTTAATGCCCTTGTTGAAATTCTGAAGAAAGTGCAGAGGCCTCGTGAAGCGCTCCAGCATTATTGCAAATAAGATTAGGGACCAAGAAAGGCAGTGAAATTAGAATGATAATGGTTGATATGGCTCCCTGACAGGCATGACTATTCAAGGATCAATGGGACGTCGAAGGCTTTTGCGGAGCCCACTCTCAAAGGCCGGGGCCAACGTCAGCCTACAGATGTGCCTTTTGGAAGCACTTGAAATTAGTTTAATTTGGTAAATGGTAGGGATTTAGAAGCTTTTAGCCAGACTGTAACAAGACAAGAATACATTGAATTGTTTCCCCCCATTCTTTTATTAGCATAAAATGGGGTCAGGCTGTTTTGCATTCCCAACAAGTCTATTTTTATCAGTTTTGCCTCCGCGTCGCATTTGCATCCTGTTCTCCATTACGGTCGGGGCTGAGCAATTTTTCATGACTGCTTTCTTAACCCACCCTAATCCTTTTATGGGAAGGGGATGGGTAGATTTCATTTCAGCTAATCTGATCAGAGACACCAACTACAAGGCAATTTTGATTAAACCCTGATAACTCTGACAGGGCTAAAGACCATTCTCATACCCAATAAGACCTGCGCTCCTGTTTTGTCCGTCAGATTCAGATCCAATGATTCTGTCTGCCAGGCGGACAAGACGAAAGGGAGGTAAGCAAACATCACTATCACAGAATCAAAAGTGTGAGCGGTTATGAGCAGCGACGTCGATGAACTCGCCCATAGTGGCTGGTCTCTGGTCTTCTCTGAGGTCTGGTTGACCTCAGAGAAGACCTCAGAGAAGACCAGAGAAGACCTCAGAGAAGACCAGAGAAGACATGAGAAGACCAGAGAAGACCTCAGAAAAGACCAGAGAAGACCAGAGAAGACCAGAGAAGACCTCAGAAAAGACCAGAGAAGACCAGAGAAGACCTGAGAAGACCAGAGAAGACCAGAAGACCAGAGAAGACCAGAGAAGACCAGAGAAAACCAGGCTTTCCCTGACTCTGCCTCCAGTAATCTGACATAATTGGCCTCCTAGATTTACTGTGTAGGTAAGAAGGCAGAGTTTGCCCACTCCAGGAGACGGAAGGAAAGGGGGGAGGGGGGAGTCACAATAAAGGTTGAGCACACAGAGGAAGTGATTTTTAAGTGTTCATGAGCAGGAATCACTGAGCCCGAGAGAACAAGTAGACATCGAACACGTCTCAGGGGGAGATATGATGGCCGTTCCTTAAACCACAGGACCATTTGACTTAGAAACGAGTTTTAATAGAAATCACATGGAAACCAAACGTGGTCTTAAATCCTGCTTGCAGAAGTGCTGGGAGCACTTGTGTAAAACTGAGCAGCTTTACTGACCAGGTTTGTTTTTTGCTTCTGTTTTGTTTTGTTTTGGGGGTTTTTGGGGGGGGGTGCCAAGACAAAGTAGCAACTGCGAGCCCATAATTAATCAGCTTTTGCTGCAATTAAGGTTTCTGTCCCGGTGTCATGGTAACCTCAGCAAAAAAGACAAACCGTCAACCTGCTGGAATAATGAAGCTCCCCTTAAAATACCACACCCACAGCAGCGCCTCACAGCAGGGGGCAGGTTACTTCCTGGGGACCATGGAGGGATAAAGAGCTGTTTGGGCCTTCCACTAGCGCCTCTCAAACTGACGATTAGACGGCTTTCGGTGGCATTTGATTGGAGGATCAAAATATTCCTATTAGCCTTGGCTCACTGCAAGAAAGGGCTCGAAGCCTTTTCAGTGATTTGAAGGCCGCACCGGGCCCATCCTCCATTTTCATTGTTAAATAAGGCTCCTTCCGGTACGCAAGACATGCATGAGAACGAGAGTAAGTGTCAACTTTTAATTATCTTCTTCTTTTGCGTAAAAGCAGCTGGAAAAAAACCCACACCCTCTAATCAGTCTGTGAAAGAAATTATTGTTGTTATTATTTTATTTTATTATTTTTATTAATTAAATTTTTATCTTTATTATCTTCTTTAACCCTGCTTTGAATTGTATTACTTGTTATAGGGACAGGGTTATGGGGGGGGTGAAAATGTTTGCTGTACTGTGCTATTACTTGTTTTGATGTAATTTGCAAACAAAATTCAATAAATATATTGCTTAAAAAATAGAAATGTTTCTTTAATGTTTTTTAGACCTATACACGCATTCTCTCTCTCAATTATAAATACTGTACTGTAGTTACTTTTATTCCTATTACTACATTATCACATGTGTGATGTCTTATGCTATTCTACCGAAGACCAACATTTGGCTAATTGGTGCGAGATGTGAACTGTACCTAACTGTTCCGACTTACATACAAACTCGACTTACGAACAGACTCCAAAACGGAAGTCGTTTGTAATCCGGGGACTTCCTGTACTCCTTAACAAATGTCCCTTTGTCTGATGTAGACCACTGACCTTAATGAGGGATGGGCAAAGACAGTTACAACACACATTCAGCCACAAGGTAAGTGGGGAAGTTGTAGTGGAGAATTATTCAATCATCCATCATCCAAACCGCGGTCCTGCTCCCGGGGTCGCAGGGATGCTGCAGCCTATCCCAGCAGTCACTGGGCAGCAGGCGGGGAGACACCCTGGACAGGCCGCCAGACCATCACAGGTCCCCCCCCCCCCACACACACACACACACACACACACACACACACCTAGGGACAATTTAGTACGGCTGATTCACCTCACCTACATGTCTTTGGACTGTTGGGGGAAACCGGATCCCCCGGAGGAAACCCACACAGACACAGGGAGAACATGGAAACGTCACACAGAGAACGACCCGGGGCGACCCCAGGGCTCGAACACAGGACCTTCTTGCTGTGAGGCGACCGCGCTAACCACTGCGCCACCGTGCCGCACGGGTGCGTGACATGTAGGTCAGGTGAATCGGCCATACTAAATTGTCCCTAGGTGTGAACGTGTTGGTGCTGTGATGGCCTCGCAGCCTGTCCAGGGTGTCTCCCATCCCAGTCTCCTGCCGCCCAGTGACTTCTGGGATAGGCTCCAGCATTTCGGATAAGCGGCTCGGATAATGGATGGATATAGTAGAGAATTAGTTGTGAGTGTAAATGTACGGGCCTGCGGACTGAGGCAACATGGTGTGGACATGACCTATGCATGTCTCTATCTTAGCGCCCCCCCCCCCTATTTCAACAGCCAACTCTGAGGTACTCTTGAACAGGACACTCAGTCACAAACTACTTGGCGCAACTACGTCTTGAAAGGGCCCAACTTTATCTGGCATGTTGAGTCCTATGATAAACTTAAGCCATATGGCATTTGTGTGTGTGTTGATGGTTCAATTGACAGGCATTCGCGGGAAATCGTCTGGCTTAATGCCTACACAACCAGTAGTGAGCCAAAGTTGATTGGAGGTTATTACAGTGACTTTTCAGAGCATTTGGGGGGCTGGCGGGGACCTTGGAACTGAAAACGGCAAGGTCAGAGACTTTTAGCATTTCCTCCACACTAATCACTGGGATGAAACCCTTGACAGCTACTTAGAAGGGGCCAGCGCCGCCAATCAAAGCATCGAATATTGATGAGGGTATCTGCACAAGGAATGCATGGAATTCTGGTTTTCATTGTTTGCACACCTGAAAGACAATGGGTTCCACAGTGGAGGGTTTTAGGGAAAAAAGCCTGCTTCCGTTTTGCTGTATGGGACTCGTTCAAGTGCGTTAATTCGAGGTGATAATGGGCATGGCAATTTGCTGTCATGTAATATTGTGATTATGCTACCCAGTCGCACGGACTTTCGATGGTGATACCATCACGATTATGACCTGATTTACGTGATGTGGTCACGAAGGTTAGGGTTAGGGTTAGGTTTAGGGTTAGGGTTAGGGTTAGGGTTCTATCAGATCGTGACCACATCACGTAAATCAGGTCATAATCGTGATGGTATCACGATAGATTAATTAACGTGATGACATCACGAAAGTCCGTGCGACTGGGTTGGATTATAACAGTAATGAAAGTATAATAAGACACTAGTTTTGTCTGAAATTTTGGTAAACCATTTATTAAAAAATATCTAGTATCAAATTATAATACTAGACATTTCTTATTTATTATATATTATTAAATATAATTATTAATTGATTAAATTAGTTATTCAATTGATTTAAACATAATTAATATTTTATTAATTAGATTAATCAATCAATTAGCGTAATTAATTGTTGATAATTAAATTATTAATAATTTATTACTGACGTTATGTCAATATTATATTCATGTGTTTCTTAGTTCTACACAATTTAATTTATTTTAGTTTATAGTTTTGCCTCAATGAAGTTGTTCTCACAGGATGAACTGGACGATACTGCTGATGTTTGGAATGCACACACCATCAAGTCATCCAAAAATGTCAGCGTCCCCAGCGGCCTGCCCAGTGGGACTCCGCAGAACCCGAGACTTCCTCCATCCTATCGAACACGAAGCTCTTCAGTTGTGCAAGACACGGTGTACTTCTCCCCATGCGGCCGAGGTGTGTTTGATCTTTGTGATGTCGTTATAGCTGAGAGGTCTTCTGGATCTTCCCAGAGACCTGCACCAAGCCGTGAACCTGCACATGTGCTGAAGAAACGTTACCCTTGCTTCCATTTAAAGATCACGAGGAGGAGATCAAACTTGCAGACTTGATTCCACGTTTTACTGCACTTCTTAAAACACATTTTATTGGCTTTCTCTGTCTGGGGGCTCTTTTGTGCGGTTCGGTCCATATTTTATCTTCTTACATACATTTTTAAGCCAGTATTTAATCTTCTTATATACACTTTGTCCTGTATTTTATGTTCTTTTATTGTGAGCCCGAAGAAGGAATCTGGCTGCATCCCAACTGCCAGGAGCCAACTATCTCCTCCACAATATAGAGGGCAAACCTTGCATGGGAGGGCAAAAGCTTTCCCACATATGACTTGTTCCAAAATACTTCCGTCTCAATAAAAATGTTAGCAAAGACGAAAATTTAAATATATATTTGTAAATAATCAACCTGAAAACAAAAGTGAAGCAAATAAAGAACTTCTTGTAGAGCCGAAGGAACGGAGAAGACCGTAGGTTCACACTTTAGCCGTGTAGGCAACTTTCTTTAATCCACGGTAAATCAGAGAGCAACCAAACCACAGCTCGACTGAGCGGAGGTGGCAAGAATAATCAGAAAACTGGCTGGACAACCATAACTTAACCCTGCGTTAACCTGCCAGGGCAACCATGACTTAACCCTTAGTTCCTGGGTTGAATTCTGTCCCCAATACGTGTCCACCACATGAGCCCCCCCAGAATTCGCCCTAGTAATCGAAGTCAGGCAGGCGCGGGGGGACAACAGGCCGTCCGCGGCGGCTCCGGATAACAGGGGCCGGAGTGTCTCTGGGAGGCATTGACGCGGGCCTGTGGAGGTCGGCCTGAGGAGCAGAAGAGGCAGCTCGGGCCTCCACGGGGGGAGGAGGCGGAGCCGGGGGACGACCGCGACGAGGAGGTTGGGCTAACTCCAACGGCTGCGTCAAGTCCAGGTGTGCGGGTTTAACTCGGTCCACTGAAACATGCTCGGCCGTGCCCCCAAAATCCACCACCAGGTGCTTAGTTCCCCGTTCCAGGACGCGGAAGGGGCCGTCATAAGGGGGTTGCAGAGGGGGGCGGTGTGCGTCGTGACGGATGAACACGTAGTCCGCTGACTGCAGACCTGGGGGCACCTGGGACACCGGCGCGCCGTGTTGGGCGGTAGGGACGGGTGTGAAAGCTCTGACCCCGTCCAGCAAGGAGGCTCGTTGGTCCACAGCTGACCAGGGACGCGTTGCATTGGGCATGAAATCGCCTGGGACTCGCAGCGGCGTGCCGTACACCAGCTCCGCAGAGGAGGCTTGGAGGTCTTCCTTCGGGGCGGTCCGCAGGCCCAGCATGACCCATGGGAGCTTGTCGACCCAGTTGCAGTCCTTGAGAGTAGCCCGAAGCGCAGCCTTCATGGACCGGTGGAAGCGCTCACATAGGCCGTTCGCCTGAGGGTGGTAGGCGGTAGTGCGATGAAGCTTGACGCCCAGAGCCTCACCCACAGCACTCCATAGCTCTGAGGTAAACTGTGGCCCGCGGTCAGATGAAAGGTCGGAAGGCGTACCGAAACGTGAGACCCACGACCCAATAAAAGCCCGGGCCACATCAGCAGACGTCGTGGATGCCAGGGGAACAGCTTCAGGCCAGCGCGTAGTCCTGTCCACCACAGTGAAGAGGTAGGTGAACCCATGGGAGGGGGGTAGGGGACCAACCAGGTCGACGTGGACATGGTCAAATCGTCTCTCCGGCACTGCGAAGCGTTCCAGGGGCGCCTTAATGTGGCGGTGTATCTTAGCCCGCTGACAGGCAACACACGAGTCGGCCCACGCTTTCACGTCTCTCTTAAGTCCCTCCCACACAAACTTAGCAGAGGTCAGGCGCACGGATGGCTTACCGCCTGGATGAGAGAGGCCGTGCACAGCTTCAAATACGGGGCGTCTCCAGCTGTGCGGGACGATGGGCCTGGGCTGTCCTGTGGAGACGTCACACAGGAGGGTGGCACCTGTGTCGCTGAAAGGAACGTCCTGCAGGCGGAGCCCCGTGTCGGAGGCCCGGAGACGGAGGATGCTCGGGTCCATGGCCTGGTCAACGGCCATCTGTGCATAGTCAAGGCCTAGGTGGACCGCTCCAATCACTGCCCTAGAGAGGCAGTCAGCTACCTGGTTAGACTTACCAGCGACGTGCTGGATGTCGGTAGTGAATTCCGAAATGTAGGAGAGTTGTCGCTGCTGGCGAGCGGACCATGGCTCGGCCGTCTTGGACATGGCAAACGTGAGGGGCTTGTGGTCCACGTACGCAGTAAACTCGTGGCCCTCTAGCAGGAAACGGAAATGCCGGACAGCGAGCCAGAGACCGAGGAGTTCCCTGTCAAAAGTACTATACTTGCGCTCTCGGGGTGTAAGCTGGCGACTGAAAAAGGCCAAAGGCTGCCAAGCCCCCCCCACCCACTGTTCGTGAACCGCACCAACAGCATAGTCCGATGCATCCGTGGTTATGGAAATAGGCGCTGTAGGTGAAGGATGCGCTAGCAGGGTAGCCTGGGAGAGCGCAGCTTTAGTCTCGGTGAACGCACGGTCCCGCTCTGCTGTCCAGTCGACCGCCTGGTTGGGGGACATGCCTTTCAGCGCCTCGTACAGTGGCCGGATGATAAAGGCGGCTCGGGGAATGAAGCGGTGGTAGAATGTCACCATCCCGATGAACTCCCTGAGCGCACGAGCTGTTTGGGGGCGCGGAAAGGCCGCCACCGCTTCCACCTTTGAGGGCAGGGGGACTGCCCCGTCCCCAGTGATGCGATGCCCGAGGAAATCAATGGCTGTCAGCCCGAACCGGCACTTCGCCGGGTTGACGATCAGCCCATGCTGGCTGAGGCGTGTGAAGAGGGCATGAAGATGGGACAGGTGTTCTTCCTTGGAGGCGCTGGCGATGAGTATGTCGTCCAAATAGACGAAGAGGAAAGGAAGGCCACGGAGCACTGAATCCATCAGCCGCTGAAAGGACTGGGCCGCGTTTTTGAGTCCAAATGGCATTCGTAGGAATTCAAATAGGCCGAATGGGGTAGTCACCGCTGTCTTGGGGATGTCTGAGGGGTGCACGGGAACTTGATGATAACCACGGACCAGGTCGACTTTTGAGAAGACGCATTTGCCAGACAGGTTTGCAGAAAAGTCCTGGATATGCGGGACAGGATAGCGGTCGGGCGTGGTGGCGTCATTTAGTCGGCGGTAGTCCCCGCATGGGCGCCAACCTCCATCAGGCTTAGCGACGATGTGGAGTGGGGACGCCCACGGGCTGTCAGAGCGGCGGATGATCCCCATGCGTTCCAGGTGCTCGAACTCAGACTTGGCAATGGCGAGTTTGGCGGGGTCGAGACGCCTGGCTCTGGCGTAGACCGGGGGCCCCTTCGTAGCAATGTGATGCTCCACCCCATGCTTAGCGGTGGGTGCAGAGAAGGTAGGCTGGGTGAGGTCAGGGAACTCAGCGAGGAGGCGGGTGAACTTGTCTGCCTCTGAGAGAGAGTTGGCTAGACCTGCATAGGCCGCTTCCCTCCGCGTACATGCGAAGGAGGAGAAGGTTAAGGCATCGACCAGACGGCTGTTCTGAATGTCCACTAGCAAACCGTAAGCGCACAAAAAATCAGCTCCGAGGAGGGGAAGCGTTACATTGGCCATGACGAACTCCCACGTGAAACGTTGTCCACCAAAACACAGTTCTACAGACCGCACGCCGTAGGTGTGGATAGGGCTGCCGTCAGCCGTCGCCAACTGGGGGCCCCGCTCCCCGCCCATGATGTCGACGTCAGTAGCAGGGAGCACGCTTCTCTGTGCGCCCGTGTCACAAAGAAATCGCCGACCGGAGATGGTGTCGAGGATGAAGAGTAGCCTGCTCGTATCGCCAACACTCATGGCCACTACTGAGTGTTGGCCCTCTCGTTTCCCGTCGGCCTGTAGTTGCAGGGGGAACGGCACCGTTTAGCTTTCGCACCAAATCGAGCGTGGTACATACAGAGTCCAGAGGGCTTGTAGCGGTCTGATGCTGTGGCGCCACCGTCGGGCCACGCCCGCGATGTCGGCGGGGGGCCAGTGAAGGTAGGAGCCAGCACCCCGGCATGGGAGGAACGTTGTGTAGCGACGAAGAATCGGTCAGCCTCCTTTGCCAGCTCACGGGGATCAGTGATGGTGGAGTTAGCGAGCGCAGTCTGGACGTGGGGCGGCATGTTGCGCAGAAACAGCTCCATAAACAGGAAACATGGCTTTTCTTGACCCAGTAGGTTTAACATCCTGCTCATTAGCTCCGATGGTTTGCCATCTCCCAAGCCCTGAATTGCGAAGAGGCGACGTGCTCTCTCCGTTGTTGACAGTTCAAAAGTTTCAAGGAGGAGATGTTTAAGTGCGGCGTATTTACCATCGGCCGGTGGGTTGGTTATGAAACCGCTTATCCTGGAAGCCGTAGCGCCCCCCAGCGCTGCCACTACGTAGTAGTACCTGGTCTCGTCTGCTGTTATGTCTCTGAGCGCGAACTGTGCCTCAGCCTGCGCGAACCATGTAGCCGCGGAAGACTCCCAAAACTCCGGCAGTTTAATTGCAACGGCGTTCGTAGCCATAATGTGTGTGGTTTCAGAAAACTTATCCGAAAACCGACGTCGGGGTCACCAGTGTAGAGCCGAAGGAACGGAGAAGACCGTAGGTTCACACTTTAGCCGTGTAGGCAACTTTCTTTAATCCACGGTAAATCAGAGAGCAACCAAACCACAGCTCGACTGAGCGGAGGTGGCAAGAATAATCAGAAAACTGGCTGGACAACCATAACTTAACCCTGCGTTAACCTGCCAGGGCAACCATGACTTAACCCTTAGTTCCTGGGTTGAATTCTGTCCCCAATACGTGTCCACCACATTCTAAACATTCTTTTGCTGGTGCATAAAATTTTAATTAAAAAAAAACAACATTTTCCCCCTCCCCTTTTATCTCCCCAATTGTATCTAGCCAATTACCCCAATCTTCTGATTCGTCCCAATCGCTACTCCACCCTCTGCCGAACCGGGGAGGGCTGCAGACTACCACATGTCTCCTCCCATACATGTGGGGTCACCAGCCACTTCTTTTCACCTGACAGTGAGGAGTTTCACCAGGGGGACGTAGCACGTGGGAGGACTAGTAAAACTAGTAAAAAAGTACAAGTAAAAAAAAAGGTATTCCCACTGCACCCGGTCAAAAGACGTTTCTGCGTCAAATGATACCACCACCTCTGGGGTCTGAGAAGGCTTAGAATAAAGAATGTTAAAAAGATGACGAAGAGTAAAACAACAGTGCCTGTTTTTGACAAATCCAGTCTGGTCTAGGGAAATTATAACTGACATTGTCTCTAAACAACACATTCTCACTCCCAGCTCGTCACATATGGGCACTTGTTGAGGACGACCTCTTCGTCACTGTTCAACGCACTGTCTCTGAACAGTGAGCTATAAGGCTTTAGCCAGTAGTTATAACTGGAAGCACTGTCTCTGAACCGTGAGCTATAATGCTGTAGCCAGTAGTTATAACTGGAAACAGTGAGCTATAAGGCTGTAGCCAGTAGTTATAACTGGAAACAGTGAGCTATAAGGCTGTAGCCAGTATGTTCACATCACTGTCTCTCAAATTATTCCTGCGTGACCGACCTCCCCTCTAAATCCTCACAGTTATCCGACAGGAAAGCCGCCTGTTTAGTGAGACTTTTTAGCTTGTACTCTAGGGATGTAGTCACATCCGACCATTTGCCCCCTTTTCCAATTCAGTCACGTGGCTAGACAGAGCCCCAGCGTCGGGTCTGACTGACACTAAGTCACCATGCTGTTTGGTCCCTATCGATGCAATTTCGGACCTCAGCGACATGGCCAACGTGTCTATTTTAGCGCCCACGGAAGCACAAATGTCCTCTTTCGCTGACGTTAGGCCAGATGTTATATCAGCTCGAAGTGATTCAACAGCACTGAGAACAGGCGGTGGAGTTAACATGGTCATGTTAGCCATCTTGTTAGCACCCTAACACGTGTAACAGGCATAGTGCGCGACGTCTTTCAACGTCTTTCACAACAAACAGAATTTGAAGTTTTGTCAAATGAAATTGCACTCCAATGTTTATGAACAGGGGGACAAATCCGATAGAATTCTCCCCCTGTCTCCTCCTGGGGACCCACTACTTTGTCCCACCAGCATTCTGTCTCTGAATCTCCAGTGGGGATATGAAGTCCATTGTCTGGAAAGACCAAGAACGACATCCTGGTTAAGGTAATAGGTCTCCAAACTTTCTCTTTGTCCTTAACTCCGCACACTCCCAGGTACTACAGTGGGCTCACTTCTCCAAGGTGGCATTTCATCCTGGAGGCCAGTATTCGCTGTTCCTCCTTAAGTAACACATTTGGTAACCAACCATGTGGGAGGAGCTTTGTTGCTGTTTGTGCTACGTGTACCCCAAACAAGACCTCCAACAAACCACCTGCTGGACTGTTACAATTGCCACCTGTACCTCAGAGACCATGGTCACATATTGCCCTGGCCTTCATCACTGGCATGCCGCCAATCGATAATAACACCAACTTTCCCATGGTGGTAGACAGATTTTCTAAGTCAGCTAATTTTATTTCTCTGCCTTGTTGCCTATCAGCAAAAGTAGCAGCTCAGCGAATGATCATGTTTGTAAACCACATTTAAGCTACTACTACCTTCCCACCGACATTGTTTTCTGACCATGGACTTCAGTTCAGTTCACAATTTTGGAAGGCCTTTTACACTTTAATTGGTGCCTCTGACTGTCTTCTGGTTATTATCCACAGTCTAACGGACAGACTGAGCATGCCAATCAGCAGCCAGAGACTGTTCTCTGCTGCGTCGTCTCCCAAAATCCCTCCTTGGGACCGGCAACTTCTGTGGATGGAGTATGCCTGCCACGCCTTGCCTGCCTCCTCCACAGGTATGTCCCCTTTTCATTTTTGTTTCACCTATCAACCACTGCTTTACCCGGCCCAGAAAAGAGAGGCCCGTGTTCCCTCTGCTCTAGCATTTGTACGACAGTGCCACATGATGTGGAGGAGGGCTTGATTGGCACTTCTGCATTCAACTGCCCAGTACAAGCTCCAATCATGCCCACCCTGCAGCTCCCTAGTATCGCCTTGGGCAGAGGGTATGGCTCTCCAGCCTGTGAACTGCCATTCACAGTTGAATCCCATAAGTTGTTCCCCAAAGTTCATTGGCCCCTACCCTATCAGCAAGGTAATAGCCCCGCAGCAGGGAGCCTCACCTTGCACTGCATTCTCCGCATACACCCTATGTTTTCTGCATTTAACCTGTTTCTGTTAGCCCTCTGTCTCCTGCACTCAGGCCCCCCTCCACCACCTCGTCTCATTAATGTCACCACTCCTACACTGTCAGGCCCCTCCTGGATGTTAGTTGTCATAGCCGGGGGTTCCAGTAATTGGTGGCTTGGGAGGGGTACAGCCCATAGGAGAGGAATTGAGTTCTGGCGCAGGACATTTCAGACTCCTTCCTTATCAGGAACATTCAGCACCAACATTCTGAGTTACCAGCCAGGATGCCAGGGAGGGGGGAGGTTCCTGCCACAACAACCCATCGCCACCAATTCCAGCACCTATAGTCCACCACTTCTACTGTTTCACCCAGGGGAGGGGCCAGACTAAGAGCGATTCCCAATGAATTTGCAACAGCAGAGTCACAGCACCTCGCCCGGAATAGGGAAACTGGGGCCCCCTCCTGGAGCCAGACCTGGGAAGGGAGCTCGCTGGCGAGCATCTGGTGGCCGGGCCTTGACCCATGGGTAGGGTGGAATGTGGCAGGCAAATTCGGGGACCGCAGATTGGTCCTCGGGACGTGGAATGTCACCTCTCTCGCAGAGAAGGAGCCTGAGCTGGTGCGGGAGGTGGAGCGGCACCAACTAGATATAGCTGGGCTCACCTCCACACATAGCATGGGCTCTGGTACCAAACTCCTGGAGAGGGGCTGGACTCATTACTTTTCCGGAGTTGACCAAGGTGACAGGTGCCGGGCGGGTTGTGGGGATACTCACAAGTCCCCGTGTTGGAGTTCTCCCCGAAGAATTAGAGGGTCACCTCTATACGACTCCAAGTCGCTGTCGGGAAGGCTCTGACTGTTGTGTGTGCTTATGCACCGAATAGCTGTTTGGCGTATCCGGCCTTCTTGGAGTCTCTGGGTGGTGTCCTGGATAGGACTCCGCCTCGGGACTCGATAGTTCTGCTGGGGGGCTGCAACGCTCACGTGGGCAACGATGGAGAAACCTGGAGGGGCGTGATTGGAAGGAACTGAACCCGAGTGGTGCCTTGTTATTGGACTTCCGTGCAAGTCATGACCATAACAAACACCATGTTCCAACATAACATAGTTCATAAGTGTACTTGGTACCAGAACACCTTAGGGTGAAGATCAATGATAGATTTTGTGGTCGTATCATCAGATCTGCAGCCGTATGTCTTGGATACTCGGGTAAAGAGAGGAGCAGCGCTGTCAAGTTCTCGTGTATCACGAGGGAGGCTGGGAACATGGAGTCTGAGTGGGCCATGTTCAAAGCCTCTATTGCACATGCGCCAGACAGGACCTGTGGTCATAAGGTCATTGGTGCCTGTTGAGGCGGCAACCTAAGAACCCGCTGGTGGACACCGGCGGTGAGGGAAGCCGCCAGGCTGAAGAAGGAGGCCTTTCGGACTTGGTTGGCCCAGGGGTCCCCTGAAGCAGCAGAGAGGTACCAGGAGGTTAGAAGGGCTGCCGCTTCAGCGGTCGCGGAAGCAAAAACTCGGGTGTGAAAGGAGTTTGGCAAGGCTATGGAGGAGGACTTTTAGTTGGCCTCAGGGACGTTCTGGCAAACCATCCAGCGACTCAAGGGGAAGCAGGGCTTGACTCAGGCAGTGTTCAGCCAGGGAGGAGAACTGATGACCCGGACTGGGGATGTTGTTGAGCGGTGGAAAGAACACTTTGAGGAGCTCCTGAACCCAGCTAACACGTCCTCGGTGGAGGAGGTAGACTCTGAAGACTCGGGGGAAGCCCCACCCATATCCCTGGCAGAGGTCTCTGAGGTAGCTAAAAAGCTCCTCGGTGGCAAGGCGCCGGGTGTGGATGATATTCGCCCTGAGATGCTGAAGGCTCTGGACATTGTTGGGCTCTCTTGGCTGAAACAACTCATCAGTGTTGCGTGGAGGTCGGGGACAGTACCTGTGGACCGGAGGGTGTGGTCCAATTATCGGGGCATCACATTGCTCAGACTCCCTGATAAAGTCCACTCTAGGGTGCTGGAAAGGAGGCTCCGACCGATTGTCGAACCTCGGATCCAGGAGGAACAATGCGGATTCCGCCCTGGCCGTGGAACAATGGACCAACTCTTTACCGTTGTGGAAGTGCTGGGGGGGGGGGGGCATGGAAGCTTAACCAGCCAGTCTACATGTGTTTTGTGGACTTGGAGAAGGCTTATGACCGTGTACCCCGTGGCACTCTGTGGGGGGTACTGCTGGAATACGGGGAAGTGCTACAAGCCATCCGGTCCTTGTATAACCAAAGTGAGAGCTGTGTCCGCATTCTCGGCACCAAGTCAAACACATTTTCGGTGGGTGTCGGACTCCGCCAAGGTTTTTCCTTGTCACCGATTCTGTTTGTGATATTCATGGAGAGCATCTCAAGGCGCAGCCAAGGTGAGGAGTGTGTCCGTTTTGGGAACCTCAGAATTGCATCTCTGCTCTTCGCAGATGATCTGGTTTTGTTGGCTTCATCAGAACGCGACCTCCAGCACACACTGGGGTGGTTTGCAGCTGAGTGTGAAATGGCTGGGATGAGAGTCAGCACCTCCAAGTCTGAGGCCGTGGTTTTCTACCGGAAAGTGGTGGATTGCTCCTTCCGGGTTGGGGATGAGTTATTGCCTCAAGTGAAGGACTTCAAGTATCTCGGAGTCTTGTTCACGAGTGAGGGTAGGATGGAGCGCGAGATTCACAGGCGGATTTGTGCAGCATCAGCAGTAAGGCGGACGTTATACCGGACCGTTGTGGTGAAGAAGGAGCTGATCCAGAAGGCAAAGCTCTCAGTTTACCAGTCAATTTTCGTTCCAACCCTCACTTATGGCCATGAGCTTTGGGTAGTGACCGAAAGATTGAGATCGCGGATACAAGCAGCTGAAATGAGTTTCCTCCGTAGGGTGTCTGGGCTCAGCCTTAGAGATAGGGTGAGGAGCTCGGACATCCGGAGGGAGCTCGGAGTAGAGCTGCTGCTCCTTCGCGTCGAAAGGAGCCAGTTGAGGTGGTTCGGGCATCTGATTAGGATGCCTCCTGGGCGCCTTCCTTTGGAGGTTTACTGGGCACGTCCAACTGGGAGGAGACCTCGGGGTAGACCCGGAACTCACTGGAGGGACTACATGTCCAATCTGGCCTGGGAACGCCTTGGAATTCCCCAGGAGCTGGAGGGCGTTGCTGGGGAGAGGGATGTCTGGAGTGCCCCACTAAGAGAAGCGGCTGATGAATGAATGAATGATGGATGATGGATGGATGGATGAATTAATTAATTAAATTTAATATGATATAAATAATTAAATAAATCCTCAGAAACAACAGGATAAAATCTGGAAAAATTGGTTTTCATTGCAGAACTTTCTCATAAAACAACCCAAACATAACTTTATTATGATTTGATAGCTTATAGGCCAGTGACATCACCAAATAAAAGTCTACAAGTGGTTGGAGAGAGGCTATCATGAACAGCACTGATTCCGTTTGATTCCAATCCAACGCAATATATCACATTCATCAGGGTGCCAAGTGCGTCAAAGCCAAGAGCCGTCATATTCCCTCTCTCAAAAAAGAGTTGGGTACACAATTTTTGTAATTAGGTCAAATAAAGATAAAATGAAAATAAAAAAATAAAATAGAGAGGGGTTAGAGCAGAGATCGGGATGGCTCGGACGAGTGGGGGTAATTGGCCAAGTACAATTGGGGAGAAAAAGGAAGAACCCCCCCCCCAACGAAAATACCACTTCACCAGCTCAAAGTATACGATTTCATGCCATGCGCCTGCACGAAAACAGGGACCAGTGACTCCACTGACACCACTTCAAGGTCTTCACAGCCAACCCGGAGTTCCGTCTTGACTGTGGTGAGGATTTAGGATACACAACCTGTCTACGCACCCCTTCTCACTGGCTTGTTGACTCCAGCGGCGCGTCGATATCATCCATCAACACAGATGGCATCTTCTTTTTTTTTAATTCAGTCTGCCCGTAAATAGGTCGCTTCACCCCTTTCCTTGCTACGCAACCTTGAACAAACTTCTCATCCTAAATGCCCTGCCCCGTGCACGTGCGCGCGCGCACGTGCACGGGGCAGGGAAGAGCGTCTCGAAACGCGGACGTTTTTCGGTGAAGATGCATGGCCCCAACAGTCGTGGATCAATGGGAAAAAGTGGAATTAGTCATTCTAAATCATGCAGCTGTGGTCGAAGTGAGCCTCTCCGAAAATCATTAAACAATCATGTATTCCTATTGATTTATTCTAAATACCTGAGGAGGGAGCAGATTAAAGCAGGGGGAGAGCGGGCTAATGCAGATGAAACAGCTGAAGGATGGGGGTCCTCAGGGAACGCTTTTGTCCTAATCAGAAAGAAACAATACTGCTGCAATTACCAGCCTAAGCGGGTCTATTAAGGCTCCTTCACTTGACATATTTATGTATCTCGGATACGGCGGGCCACATTAAATGGAGTTTACTCAGACGCTTTTACATCTCCGCTGTAAACATCACACACGCGCTGGGGACGAGGTGAACGACCCATTTGCTCCCCCGTTGTCTGTCCTTGGTAACTCATCCACGTGTACAGGAGATACCGAGTTCACTGACAAACTGAAACCCGGTTCGTACAGCGCCGTCTTTTCCCCCCTTTTCTCCCCAATTGTACTCGGCCATATTTCCGCCCGCTGCGGGATTCGATCTCGGTTGTACCGCACCGCAAGGCGACATCGCTAACCTCTCGACTAGGAGGGGGACGACCACGGGCGGCACGGTGGCGCAGCGGTTAGCGCGATCGCCTCACAGCAAGAAGGTCCTGGGTTCGAGCCCCGGGGTAGTCCAGCCTTGGGGGTCGTCCTCTGCGTGGAGGTTGCATGTTCTCCACGTGTCCACGTGTCTGCGTGGGTTTCCTCCCGGTGCTCCGGTTACCTCCCACAGTCCAAAGACACGTAGGTCAGGTGACTCGGCCAGACTACATTGTCCCTGTGTGTGTGTGTGTGTGTGTGTGTGTGAGTGTGTGTGTGTGTGAGATGGCCTGGCGGCCTGTCCAGGGTGTCTCCACGCCTGCCGCCCAGTGACCAGTAAAGGTATTCACAACATAGGTGATACTCCAGAAACTCCACAACACTAGTAGAAGTACTCACAACATAGGTGATACTCCAGAAACTCCACAACACTAGTAGAGGTATTCACAACATAGGTGATACTCCAGAAACTCCACAACACTAGTAGAAGTATTCACAACATAGGTTATACTCCAGAAACTCCACAACACTAGTAGAGGTATTCACTACATGGGTGATACTCCAGAAACTCCACAACACTAGTAGAGGTATTCACAACATAGGTGATACTCCAGAAACTCCACAACACTAGTAAGGGTATTCACAACATAGGTGATACCCCAGAAACTCCACAACACTAGTAAAGGTATTCACAACATAGGTGATACCCCAGAAACTCCACAACACTAGTAGAGGTATTCACAACATAGGTGATACTCCAGAAACTCCACAACACTAGTAGAGGTATTCACAGCATAGGTGATACCCCAGAAACTCTACAACACTAGTAGAGGTATTCACAACATAGGTTATACTCCAGAAACTCCACAACACTAGTAAAGGTATTCACAACATAGGTGATACCCCAGAAACTCCACAACACTAGTAGAGGTATTCACAACATAGGTGATACTCCAGAAACTCCACAACACTATTAGAGGTATTCACAACATAGGTTATACTCCAGAAACTCCGCAACACTAGTAGAGGTATTCACAACATAGGTTATACTCCAGAAACTTCACAACACTAGTAGAGGTATTCACAACATAGGTTATACTCCAGAAACTCCACAACACTAGTAGAGGTATTCACAACATAGGTGATACTCCAGAAACTCCACAACACTAGTAGAGGTATTCACAACATAGGTTATACTCCAGAAACTCCACAACACTAGTAGAGGTATTCACAACATAGGTGATACTCCAGAAACTCCACAACACTAGTAAAGGTATTCACAACATAGGTGATACTCCAGAAACTCCACAACACTAGTAGAGGTATTCACAACATAGGTGATACTCCAGAAACTCCACAACACTAGTAGAGGTATTCACAACATAGGTGATACTCCAGAAACTCCACAACACTAGTAACGGTATTCACAACATAGGTGATACTCCAGAAACTTCACAAACACTAGTAAAGGTATTCACAACATAGGTGATACTCCAGAAACTCCACAACACTACTAGAGGTATTCGCAACATAGGTGATACTCCAGAAACTCCACAACACTAGTAACGGTATTCACAACATAGGTTATACTCCAGAAACTCCACAACACTAGTAGAGGTATTCACTACATAGGTGATACTCCAGAAACTCTACAACACTAGTAGAGGTATTCACAACATAGGTGATACCCCAGAAACTCCACAACACTAGTAGAGGTATTCACAACATAGGTGATACCCCAGAAACTCCACAACACTAGTAGAGGTATTCACAACATAGGCGATACCCCAGAAACTCCACAACACTACTAGAGGTATTCACAAAAAGGTGATACTCCAGAAACTCCACAACACTAGTAGAGGTATTCACAACATAGATGCCTGATTAATTCATTCGTATCAGACAATTGCCAAATAAAAAATAGATTAATAGAAAATATCTTTTTCTATTCAAAAGCATGAATCTGACTAATGGAACAGGATGCCAGGTTTCCGATAAATTGCGAGGATTTTAATTTACAAGTTCTTTCACACGAGTATGGCGCTAAAACAGAAGAGACTTTAAAGCCTTATAAATTATTCACTCTGAGAAAATATCAATCAAGGCAGATTAAGCGCTTTGCACATGTGCTTAATATCTCCGCGGAGATTCTGCGGAGAACATATTTTAAGTTGTCAAATTTATAATAAAGCTTATACATCTTAAAAACCCCTCAGCCAAAGTTTTAGAGCTTTTCGATGGAAAGGCTTTAAAACTTAAATCCTCTTACGATGATAATGGGGAGAGGATACGACTGTGAGAGAGACGCGCAACGCCTTTTCTGTATCTGGAGAGATTACAGAGCCTGATTTAACGTTCTTCGGTGAAGTATCTCCTCTGAACATGTTTCAGCACCACCCTGGTGAAGGTCTTGAACATGTTTCAGCACCGCCCTGGTGAAGGTCTTGAACATGTTTCAACACCGCCCTGGTGAAGGTCTTGAACATGTTTCAGCACCGCCATCGTGAAGGTCTTGAACATGTTTCAGCACCGCCCTGGTGAAGGTCTTGAAGAAGTTTCAGCACCACCTTGGTGAAGGTCTTGAACATGTTTCAGCACCGCCTTGGTGAAGGTCTTGAACATGTTTCAGCACCGCCCTGGTGAAGGTCTTGAACATGTTTCAGCACCACCCTGGTGAAGGTCTTGAACATGTTTCAGCACCGCCCTGGTGAAGGTCTTGAACATGTTTCAGCACCGCCCTGGTGAAGGTCTTGAACATGTTTCAGCACCGCCCTGGTGAAGGTCTTGAACATGTTTCAGCACTGCCCTGGTGAAGGTCATGTTTCAGCACCACCCTGGTGAAGGTCTTGAACATGTTTCAGCACCACCCTAGTGAAGGTCTTGAACATGTTTCAACACCGCCCTGGTGAAGGTCTTTAACATGTTTCAGCACTGCCCTGGTGAATGTCTTGAACATGTTTCAGCACCGCCCTGGTGAAGGTCTTTAACATGTTTCAGCACCGCCCTGGTGAATGTCTTGAACATGTTTCAGCACCACCGTGGTGAAGGTCTTGAACATGTTTCAGCACCGCCCTGGTGAAGGTCTTGAACATGTTTCAGCACCGCCCTGGTGAAGGTCTTGAACATGTTTCAGCACCGCCCTGGTGAAGGTTTTGCCGCGCGGCTTGTCAGAAGTCTCGAGGGGCCATGTTTTGACTTCTTGCCCAGTTTTTGAACCAATGTAGCGAATTCGGGGGGCAGCCCGGGAACCGCCGCAGCCGGGATGCGAACCCGGGTCTCTCACACCACGGGCGACTACGCTAACCAGTCGATTAAAGGGTCTGACCCGTTAGCCAAGGGCTAGCATATCTATACTTCTGTGGTCGTTACACAACCCCCTCCTCCGGGAAGCGCGTCCGCGCGCTTCGGCAAGTCAGCTCCCTCGCGCCTCTGGACGCACGCGCTTCCGATGGCCTCACGGTCTCACCAGCCCACTTCTGACACCAATGTAGCAAATCCGCAATCCGGGGGGGCGGGGGGGCAGCGAGAACCGCCGGCTTCATACGTCGGAGTTTTTCTCCATTTTTCCAGGGCTGTGGTCACTGTCTAGCATACTGACTTGTAACTTAGACAGATGTGGACAACATGTCAGCTCAGAAAACGAACCCTTACCTCAGCAAAGCGAAGAGGCATCGCACAAATTCATGCAATGAAGGAATGTCCGTCCATCATCCACACCGCTTATCCTGCTGTCAGGGATGCTGACACTCTAGTTCGGCCGAGTTACCTGACCTGCATGTCTTTGGACTGTGGGAGGAAACCCACGCAGACACGGGGAGAACATGCAAACTTCACACAGAGGACGACCCGGGACGACCCCCAAGGTTGGACTACCCCTGGGCTCAAACCCAGGACCTTCTTGATGTGAGGCGACCGCGCTAACCACTGCGCCACGTGCCGCCCCGAAGCGCGATTTGCCGAAGGGGTGTACCGCTGGTGCGCCTCTGGTGCGCCTCTGGTGCGCCGCCGGTGTTCCGCCGGTGTGCCGCTGTTTAAACAGCTGGGGTTTCCGCAAGGGCTCCGCTCACAGGAGTCACCGCTGTCTGTCGGTATTTAACAATCCCCGCACACCATCGATCATTGAGGGACCAGAAAAGACAAATAGTCATGTGTCTTGGGAGGTTTGTACAATGTCGTTCTTTACCGGACCATGACGTAAAGTTTTAAAGTTAGAGTGTACCTCTCTTCCATCCGGTGAAAGGAACCCCAGTTCGCGCCTGCTGACAGGGGATTGTGGACGCGCTGATAAATAATGGTGGCACTAATGGAAAGACATTCATATAAAGTTGAACAGCAGCCAACATTAATTTCTCATGAAGGTAATGAAGCATATTTTATTGTATCCTAAAAACACCCTGGAAATCTAATTAAATATCACCATTACTTATTTTATAGCAAATGGATTACAGAAAAATTAGAAAATTAGAAGTGTTACACTATTAGAGATTTCCCATCCATATATCACTGCCTGACATCGCCAGACCAATTCGCAAATGCGGATTAGTCTGGCACCTCTCAGTACATGTTCGATCCCCAAGGGCGTTAGCAACGGGCGCAGGCCAAAATGCGGTCAGGGCAACGAAACGTGTGACGTAGCGCTGAGCGACGGACATCTGTAACCAGACTACAGCGTCCAGGCAGCGCAGCTACCAACACGGGGATCACCGGTTCGAATCTCCGTGTTACCTCCGGCTTGGTCGGGCGTCCCTACAGACACAACTGGCCGTGTCCTGATCGCTGCACTAGCGCCTCCTCTGGTCGGTCGGGGCGCCTGTTCGGGGGGGAGGGGGAACTGGAGGGAATCGCGTGATCCCCCCACGCGCTACGTCCCCCTGGTGAAACTCCTCACTGTCAGGTGAAAAGAAGCGGCTGGCCATCGGAAGCGTAGGCGCCCTGAGGCGTGAAGGAGCTGATATGCTTAAGCGCGGGGACGCGCTTCCCGAAGGAGAGGGGGTAGTGTAATGTGATAAGAAGACACGCTGGCCGCTGGCTCGCGGGTCTGACCCTTTAGACTAGCGGTTAGCGATGCCTCCTGCGGTGCGGGCAATACGGGTTCGCTTCCCGGCCGCGGCACTTCCTGTGATTGCGTTGTCCCCCGAATTCGCTTCAATATATTCTGCTCATGGGTACTACTGAAACACCTCATTACAAAAAAAGTCCAATTCAGAAACACCAGCGCCAATACCCTCCCGCAGTCAGACTGAAAATTACTGGCATCTTCAGACAGTTGCTGGTAAGAGCATTCATAAGGGCTGTCACGCCCAGACTTCCCAGGGATCATGGCGGCAGCGATTGTAGCCAGGTCATTAGTATTTCATATAAAACATAAAATGGCGCTGTTGAACTGTATACATAATCAGGGTTTGAAGTCTGCTGTGCAGAACAGCCGCTGTTCACGGAACCGACGCGAGAACAGCCGCTCTCTAACTGCAGTCGTGGTCCAGCCAGGTTTTACCCTGGTCTTGATTTATTTTGCGCCTTACCTTTAAGGTCTCCGACAAATCAGCTCCGATAATCCAAGAGAGGGCGAAAGTATACTTCAACTTTGCTGAAAGCTCAGTTAAAGAAAGGGAAAATCATGTTCATATAATTGTTAGCGGGTGCAGTCGTGTGTGTGTGTGTGTGTGAGCCAGTTGTCCTGGGTGCCTTAACGGTATCTTGACATTGCACTGTTACGCTGCAGATTGACTGGGCAGAAAGTTCTCGAGGCAAGGCATTGAGCGGATCGATATTTCTTTAGTGCAAACACACAAAATGAAAGCACTTTTCGAGGCTGACCTGACTGCTCCACCACGGCAATCTGCATCAGATGCAGGATTGACCGTTCCACAGGCTTTAGTATGTGGGTGATCAATGAGGGCGGCGGTCGGGATGTAATGATTAACTCTGTACAGCGGTTCCTTAGGCTGCCCAGACGATGACTCGAGCCAACAGGGAGCTGAGAAAGATTATGGAATCGTGCACGCGAAAGACGCATTAAAGTATGACGAATGCCACTTTATTGTTTGCAGGGTTTGTTGTTGTGACAACGAGGTACGAGCTAAGCGTTGTTACGTGTTCGAGCACAGCTGCTAACAACGTGGAACACCAGCAGGAAAGAGGTTGTCACATCTGCAGTAGGATTCTGGCACCGCTGCAGAAATACCAGCATGCACGTAAAACGATGATGGACAGACGCACCCGGATGGATGTTGTGAGGGAAACTGTGCCA
Organism: Lampris incognitus; assembly: GCF_029633865.1. Lineage (NCBI taxonomy): Eukaryota > Metazoa > Chordata > Actinopteri > Lampriformes > Lampridae > Lampris > Lampris incognitus. The sequence goes on from NC_079222.1 coordinate 49,157,049, forward strand.
TCTGCAACGTTTTTAACACAAACCGTAAAATCACAAGCGAACAGTCATAGGTCTCCATGTTGCGCTTTGTCGGGTCTGCAGCATTACCGTGCCGCTGGAGGTCTTCTGTTGACAAAGCTAACTGATGACAGCCGAGGCCACACAACAGTCAGCCATATTGGGGTGGGGGGGGGCACTGTTGACCCTGCTTAGATTGGATTTACCGCAAGGCTGGATCCAACCACTGGTACGCATGATGGATTATTGTAATGGCCACCTCAATGGTCTCTTTGTCATGTTTAAATGGCAATGCGTTTTAGCTGGGAGAAGGAGATTTAACAGCCTGATTCTGGGAAGGCAAAATTATCTGTTTGAGGTGTAAATAAAAACGTGTCACATTGCTGAAGCACAAGTTAACATAGTGCCGACATGCCACCGGGCGGAAGGGTGTACAGATCTGACTCAATTCCAGCCTTCCACTAACTTTCTTCACAAGACGCTGCCTCTGATTCCCTCCGATTGTCTACGTCGATCGATCAAATGTGGCTTATTATTCTTAACCGTTGTTATTTCCGCTTCCGGTGTGGGAAGATGGCGGCGCGAGCTTACGTTTGCGGCAGCCTCACCCAGTACGGCCCATGCGGTGTCTTTGTCCACGTCTGTTGTGTCTTGGTTTGGAGAGCTGGGAGAGCCGGCGCTGGATCGGCTGGGGGAGCCTGGTGTGCTGCGTCCTGCGGGCCCCGGGACCACGGCCTTGCCTGGAGCTGTGCCCGCAGAGGGAACACCGAGGGCGGGCTGACAGGACCGGAGCAGCGGAGCAAGCTAAGCTAACTGCTAGCAGTCATCCTGGCTGGCGGTCGCTCTCTGGGCGGTGGGATTTTCGGACCGTGCTGCACTGAGTGGACGGTGTTAACTGGTTGTGGTATATATTTTTTTCTTTGTTCTCTCTGTTTCTGTATGTTTTTGACGGTGTAATTTTGGGGAAATTTAGGATGTGTGTTTTTGTCTGTTGTGTCGCACTGCTGTGGGCTGGGGGAAGTCCCTGACTCCTGGTTTAAGGGTGAGTGTGATAGGCCATTCCTAGAGAGCAATAAGTAACTGCCCCATAAGACAGAAGTCAAGAATTGTCCAGATTTTAAAAAGAGGGGCCAGCCACTTTATCTAAGAACGTGTCCAAGTGTCTACTGTGATCATCACCTCCTCAGCGGGCCTCCTCCAACAGCTCAGAATGACATTTTCTCACAGTGCATTTGCTCTGACTTAAGATGTGATACGGGCCCTCGGCTCATCCATCAGAGCTGCTGGTGATCAGCTGCATTATCTGCTACTCTTCTCACCAAGTGGTGATTAAGTGGCTGGCTCTCTGAACTCACGGGGTGCTCGTCACAGCCTTATCATGAAAAGGTCTGTGCACGGCATTTGGTTCTCATGCAGAACAAGCAGCGCGTTTAATCATGAATAAACATAATCCAGAAGGACAACGGTCCAGTGTTCCTCCTCCCAGCGTCACCTCTTGGTTGAGTAAACTGGCTCATAAAGACCCCGGCGTGCCTAAGTTTCCCTACTTAAGGTGGTGACTTGGAGTTTGTGTAATATTATAGGACACAGAGCTATGAAGAGTTTTCCTGCAAGGAGAAATGACTAGATGACAAGGAAAAGCAGTGAGCAAGACAGGTTCATCTATTTGGAGACAGACAGCAGTCCCAGGCAGGGGCAAACAGTCTATAACAGAATGTAAATGAAGTAGCCTGTGCCAACAAACCAGTACTTTCTCTCTATCATGAATAAATATTAGTGGTTCCCACTCTCCAGCCTCGCTGCTTCTTCTCCCACCAAACCGTGTGTGTGGTGTCACATTCCATGCTTCCTGCCGCTGCGCCCAGGGTCTTCATCACAGCGCTGGAGACATGGAGCGCAGAAGACTGTCCTGTTATCAAAGGGCCCACTGGATGGTAAACATAAAGTCATTAACCTCCGACCTGGCTGGATCCCAGGCTGGGGGGGTGGGGGTGGGGGTGGGGGGGGTGATCCGACTCTCTGGGAAGGAGGTTCCCTCGAGCCTTGTGAGGTGTCCAGGAGAGATGGGCTCATCAAACTGGCTTTACCATCGGAGCAACACCAGAAGTCGTTAGCCAGTATGAATCTCGAGTCATATCTGTAATGTCCTCTAGAGAGACCAGACTCCACAGGGATTCTGAATCCCTCTGGACCCGGGATTCTCTGGATCCCAGAATCCAGCACGGGAAACTGAGGAAACTAACGGAAAAGGAAATATGTTTGGTCATGCATTATGACGGATTTGCAGAAATTGTCGAGAAGAAACGGTTTAGGACCGAGGAGCGGGGGTAATCTATAGCAGGGGAAACAAGACGAGCTGATGGAAGGCGGGGGGGCGGGGCGGGGGGGGGGGCTCGCCTCGTGGCAGGGGCTCCGCAGGGGGTGAGGAGTTGATTTGAGCGGCGTGTCTGCTGACAGACTGCTGTCTCCTCGGCGGTGAGCTTTAAATGGTTTCTCTGTCAGGGAGAATGGAGGGGATAAACTGCACTCTTCAATCCCCAGACCCATTTATGGAGCAGATGAAAAGGCGGACAGACAGGCTATACATGTTCCTCCGCCTTTATTCAGCGCCGGCCCGCCGATAAAACAGCAAATATCCACTGCATTTTTGACAGCCACTTTTCACCTGCCACTCCACATAAAGACCCCGCGGCCCGCTTCTTCCCCCCCCCCCTCTCCGGCTCTCAGTCACACTCCAGCTTCTCCACCCGCGTGTCTTCATGCACGTGTCTGTCGCTGCAGCCTGTCCTCCCCTCTCCCTCTGATGACCTGGCGACAGGGTTCATTAGCCGCGGAAAGCTCATTATTGCTCCACGGCGACGATACTCTTCATTTAGAAGGCGATCAAATGAATCTGCTTCTACTGACTTCGTGTGATTTGTTTATTTGTTTGGTCAGAGGGTCATTACTTATGTGTGTTACTTATTAGTTTGTTGTGTATTATTGTTATCATTACGAGTTATGTGTTGTCCAGGAGGTGCTGAAACAACAAGGCCCTCCTCCTCCTCCTCCCCCACCTCTTCCTCTTCTTCTTCCTCCCCCTCCCCCTCGTCCACTTCCTTATCATCGTCCTCCTCCTGCACCGTCTCCTTCTTCTACTTCCTCCTCTTCGTCCCCCTCCACCTCCTCTTCTTCTTCCTCCTCCTCCACCTCCTCCTCCTGCTCCTGCACCTTCTCCTCCTCCTCCTCCTCTTCCTTCTCCTCCTGTACTTCCTCATTTTCCTCCTCTTTCACCTCCCCTCCTCCTTCCCCTCCGCCCCTTCTCCTCTTCCTCCACTTCCTCCTCCTCCTCCACCTCCTCTGCTGCTCAGATGTAAGAACAGGAATTCCTCAGTCCCACTCCTGCACCATCTCTCTGCTGTTTATCTACATTTCACACGCGCGCGCACGCGCACACACACACCCTCTCCATGAACTTTGATCTTAAGTCAATGTGTGTGACGGAACAACCTTGAAAATGTGGCGGGAAAGTGTCTCCACACCGTGAGTATGATGACATGACCTTTGTAAGACGCATTGGGAACCCTGTCAGCTCCGCTGGTCGGCCATCTTTCTTTCCAGTTTCGCGCCACAGAACCCGAGTTCCTTGCCAGTAGTTCACTTTGATGAGCCAGGCGTGCAGCTGGGGATCTGGGTAAAGCCAGGCGGCACTGGGGGTTCTGCACAGACGTCATGGGCTGGCCCAAGCCCCCTGCAGGCCTCTCCGGGATATGACATGTGATGGGGACCACGTGGTGGCCAGGCTGACGTGTCCCTCAGGTTTACATGAGGAGCATCTCCCTCCCTCCGTCTGACTCCTGGCAGCCTCCGCCTGACGTCCACCCGTCTTTCTAAAATGTGAAACCCTTCAAAGTAAGAACTGGTGCGGAGGAAACCCTCCTCTTTAAGACCACATGGACTGCTGAAATAAAGATCTTCCGTGTTACCCCTTTATCTCACCTCGTGCAGGTCTACCCGTGTGTCCGCACTCTGCAGCATCGTGGGAGGCAGATGCATACTCTGCTGTTCAGGTCTGAAACACCCCCCCCCCCAAGACACCGTGGCTACAAGCAGCGGTTGGAGCTCCTTCAGCTCGAGGACGGAGGCGGTTTTGGAAGTTCCGGCCTGTGTGAGCAGCATGGACTGGCGTGGTGACCGTAGATCAGACCGGAAGATCTTGGTTAGACCGGTTCCCCTGAAGGAAACGGCAGTCCCACCGGTGCTCCCTGCGGGGCGTTTGAACGTCGGTCAAATTAACCTCTGACCCCTGATTAAATGGCCCCTCAGAAGGAACGTGCCCCGCAGAAGCTCGCGACACCTCAAACGCCGTTCATGTGGTCTTGAGGCGGTTCTGAAGGTTTATTCGCGTTATCTTGACCCACAGACGACATTCCAGTGTGCAGTTTGTGTTGTGATGCAAGTCTACAGCTTCCTGCCCCACACAAATACCTCGTGTACACGAGTAAACAAATCATTCCAGTTATTAGTTTTGGTTTGTGGTTTTTGCAGAATATACGCGATGTAAACTGGGCCAGCATGTAAACCTGCTATTAATTAGCATACATCCGCCAGCATAGCAGTAGCCATAAAGTCACACAAGCCTATCTGGGTTGTGTGACTTTACAGCGTTCAAATTCACAAACTAGAAAAATCGGGTATTGAAGGAGTATAGTTTTCAGTATCGATCTGCATGTGACGTGTTTGTGGATGCAAATGATCCCTTAAACCGCCTCTAAGCTAGAGGGAGGCCTGACTCGCAGGGTGCTTCCCCTCCGAGTAAGACCACAACTATAACCGTACCCTCACAACACAACACAACACAACACAACACAACACAACACAATACAACACAACAAAAGACAACACAACACAACACAACATAACATAACATAACACAACACAACACAACACAATACAACACAACACAACACAACACAAGACAACGAAAGACAACACAACACAACACAACATAACACAACACAACACAATACAACACAACACAACATAACACAAAACAACACAACACAACACAACACAATACAACACAACATAACACAACACAATACAACACAACATAACACAACACAACACAACACAATACAACACAACACAAAACAACACAATACAACACAACACAATACAACACAACATAACACAACACAACACAATACAACACAACACAACACAACACAACAAAAGACAACACAACACAGCACAACACAATACAACACAACACAACACAACAAAAGACAACACAACACAACACAACACAAGACGGGGTTCGCTCAAAGATCCCCGCTTCACCCCTCCACCAGCCAGTCTCGTGGGAGCCGTCCTTCGACGCGACGAAGAACCTCACAGTGTTTGGGGGGGGGCCATATGATCACGTCAGATCCGGGGGAAATGAGGATGTAGCCATCGCATCAGCTCACTGGCACATGCCAAGTGTGACACACAACGCGTGCTAGGAGGAAAGTGTAATTAATGAGCCACGCTGCGGCCTCCTTTCCACACAAATACATTCAGTACACAGTTATTCTGTCAACACCGATGATGAAAAAAATCCCAGCATCACTAGCTCCGTCTGATATCTTAATCACCACTAATGTGATAATTACAATGATGTATATAAGGTAATTAAGCTCTTATTTACTGTACGTTGCAATTAAAAGGTGGCCCGTGCAGAGAGGCTGCTGGGATTCAGACCACAGCCGCCGCGGGTGTGCTTTGTGCTGAGTGTCTAGTGACCTGGTGAAAAGTGTAGCGGCGCTAAATACAAAATCATTTTTCTCTGTCATCATACCAACCTCGGGGGGGGAGAGGGGACAACCTTGCCATGGGGTGTTGATATACAAACAAAATGATGCTTTAAACATGGCGAGAGATGGGTAGTTCCAGTCGGTGCATTTCCCTCCTGCCTGACTTGGGATATTAATGCGCTCCAGTAACTGTTAATTTCACTTTGGCGAAGTGATTTATGGGTAGACGGAGAGGAGAGGCATAATCTAATTGAGATCAGAATGGCTGTTTCTCACATAGTCACGCCTGCACCTTCCAGATGGGGCACCATGATTAATGCATAATGAGCAAATAATCCATGAAATTAATAAAAAAAAAAATTTTAAACCCCACTACTTTGCTTTCTTAGTGGAGAGAAGAATACATACAAATAATAATCGAAGTCTTTTTGTCATTTTTTTTTCCCGCCCTCTGAATACGTTTCTTTCTTCGCTCCGCTAGCAGACGGAGCGAAGGATGGTGGAAAGCAACATAATCAATCTGGGGTGGGACTGTCTGTGCTGAAACAATAGGTAGGAGGGAGGAGGTCTCTGCACTACTAATGTCTTCATCTGCATGCCTGCGTCCCTCGGATTACATGACGGGGAGGATCCGGGCGTCGCGTGAAGCTGCCAGACATTTTCAGCAGGAGCTGCACAGCGCAACTTGCAGGTGCTGAAAACCTGGACGGTGGAGGTCTTTCCTCCCCGGTGGAGTGAAACCAGAGCCCTCACAGAGAAGGGGGAGCCCGCGGCTTTTCAGGGCATTTCACAAGGAAGCGAATCTCGTGCTATTACACCAGTCTCGTGGCCCAGTGGTCAGCACTGGTGCCTCACAGCAAGGAGGTCCCGGGTTCGAACCCCAGGCCGCCCCAGGACCTTCCTGTGTGGATGTTCTCCCCGTGTCTGCGTGGGTTTCCCGCGGTTGCTCCGGTCCCCCCCCCCCCCCGCCGTCAAAAAGACATGCATGCTAGGGTTAATACTCCAGTCTGTGCCCTTGAGCAAGGCAACGGAAAGAAGAACTGGAGCTGGTCTCCGGGTGCTGCAGCTGCCCGCTGCTCCTACACGACAGCATGGTCACATGCAGAGAACACGTTCATTGTAAGAATACAATGACAAAATAAAGTGGCTTTCGTTCTTTCTTCTTCTTCTTCTACTTCTTCTACATGGGGGTGACCCAGGGAAGAGCCCGGCTGCTGCCCCTCTCGGCGGCCCCGGAACAATGGCTCGTGTCCTCAGATTCCCCCACTGGGGAGGAAAGGGACAAACCGCAAAGCGGGTGAAATACTGAGCAAATGAACTGCCTAGATGCCCGCAGCGGGCAATAAATGGGTTATTGTGATTTAGAATAACCATTAAAATAGCTCAGGGATAGGATATAAGTATACTTTAAAAGATGGATGTTGCATGAAAAGGGGAAGACGGTAGAAGAAGTGCCCTGTCTATCGATTGACATTACAGCGTTTTCGTCTCAAGATAGCAGCTGCTTCTCTGTCAAAAGGATCCATAATATTAAACGCTGACACCTTTCTGCAGAATATCCTGTATTGATTTTTCTATAAGGAGCCGTCGCCTTGCATTAGGCCGCACTGCGGTGCACATTTTGAGCGAAGACTCATCAAGTATATTTATCATTATCTGATCAATGAATCATCATTGAGCAGGGGCACAAGGCCATTAGACTTACCCGCGGGGTTAAATGTCCTGGTGGTAATGAAGTATGTATTCTATCTCGCGCTGCGGGGGGGGGTACCGCAGCGTCATTACGTCACACCATTTTTTTGGCTCACGTGACTCGTGCCCAGACTGACCCGGCTAGCTTACGTTTCACGCAGAACTCCTCCACACACCTGGAGCGGAGGAGGAGGAGGAGGAGGAGGAGGAGGAGGGCCGTTAAACCGCGACCTCCCGTCAAGCGAATGAGCTACAGCGGTTTGCAGAGGTCGAAGGTGCTTCTCCTCGTTACTTGTGTGGGACGTGTCCCAAATGTTACCCGGATTGTTTTCCCGTAATGCGGTCGTTTTGGGGGGCGCGGGGTGCGGCGTCGGGCTCAATCCATCTCACCTGCTGCGGCTAAAGCCACAGGAGGCACCTTTACAGAGGGGATACGTGTTAATAAGGTGATCAGTGATATATAAAGACCCTCGTATCTCCCAGGAACTGCGATGGCGTCCACCGAGGTCCTCAACTGCTCGCCATGTTGGCGGCGTCGAGGCAAGCGAAGTCCCGAGGGAGAGGAGGCGTTCCTGCGCCTCTCTCTCTCCTGAGGATTGGACTGGACACACTTAGCGCCATTGGCTGTAAACGAGAGAGACTGTGAGGTCACCGGGCTTTATGGACCTATGATAATCCTCCTGAGAGGGACCGAGGGGAGGGGTTTGTAGGGACGTGGCAGGAACCGCCGCGTGGGCTCTGAGGGTCGCGTAGCGTGCGCGCTCTTCTCCGTGGCATCTGCGGAACTACACCCTAAACTGAACTGGATCCGGTTACTGTCACGCAGGGGCGGATCTACAGGGTGGCAACAAGGGGTGGCAGCTGCCACCTCTGGGACACAGTCTTGCCACCCCATTTATAAATCAGATAATATGTTTTTAAAGTGTATTTTATGTACATGCATGGTGAAGGTCAATGAGACCCGCGCCAAGCTCATCTCAAACAGAAGTCGCCGATTTAGAATCCCCCCCTCCCCCCCTCACAGGCGCGGATCTACAGGGTGGCAAAGGGGTGGCAGCTGCCACCTCTGGGACACAGTCTTGTCACCCCTTTGCCACCCCAGGAAAACATCTCTAGATCCACCACTGCTGTCACGTCACTTATCACATGACTTATGAGTGGTCAGTAACCTAACAACCATAAAGGCCAGTACACGTTGTATCCAGATGAAGTGAGCCAACTTTCTTTGATGTCAGTGAGCTTGTTCAGGACAAAAGCTGGAGAAACAGTAAATAATGTTGCGTAACCACAGCGCAACAAACATGAGGATATGTGTAAAACTACCGTGTTACACTTAGTTAGGAAACCTTGTCTCTCTGGGTCTAACTGACACACAACATGATGTACGCATGAGCGGTACACATCCAACAACCGCTAATTCAGACCAGATGAGCTCGTTTCAACCAATGAGCTCTCTTTGCTCCTTAAGGCTGCATCAGACTGTCACTTATCGACACTAGGCTAGCTAGTTAGTTAACTGAGCTAGCTTGCTGGCAAGTTACTATTAACTTGAGCAACAGCTCAGAGCTAATTTAGCTAAATAGTTAAAATGGCGGCAAAGGACTGAAGGTGGGCTGTGCTTGTCGTTAGCCAGCAAGCTAGCAGTCCTTATCTGTATTTCTGCTTTGTTTATAGATTAACGTTGTTGTAAAGTGTTACGATATATATGTTTTAATATTTATGATTGAAGTTAGTCAGACTAAATACTTAAAACAAGTTTAGCAAGGTAGCTAGCATAGCCAAAATTAGCATTACAAAAACAATATTTAGCTATTCTTAGCTAACGCCAAATTGTCCCTAGGTGTGAATGTGTGTATTTGTGTGTGTGTGGGGGGGGGGGGGGCTGTGATGGACTGGCAGCCTGTCCAGGGTGTCTCCCCGCCTGCCGCCCAGTGACTGCTGGGATAGGCTGCAGCATCCCGCGACCCTGAGAGCAGGATAAGCGGGTTGGATAATGGATGGATGGATGGATGGATGATGGATGGATGAGAGAAAATGGCATGCCCATATCTAAAGTATCTACAGCATGTATATATAATCACAATGTGTTCGATATATCGAGATAATTTTTATTCAGAATGAATGAGATTGTCTTTTTCCATTCACCATCGTCAGACTTGAGAACTCAGAGCAAGCGTACAGCACAGGACCCCTGCAGCTGGTGGGCATTCAGTGAATTGCTGAAGGGCACTTCGGCGGAGCAGATATTCATCCATAGCATGGATGTGAACCTGGCTCCTCTGTCTGAATCATGACCACTCCTCTTACTGAGCCTCCCTGCTGCCCTCCTTGTTTCTGGGTTTTATCCGTCCATATTGTGTTTGGCTACCTCCTCCTCCAGTATTTTATGACTGGATAAAACCGTGACCGATTGGGTGGCTCTGGTCTTGGCTCGAGCTCGTCAAAATATTATGACTAACGTACAAGTCCAACGTTTTTCTCCCTTATGTTTAGTTTGTGTATATACTCAAACGTCTCCACGGTGGGAAAATTTTTACTTTTTGAGAATTTTTTCCTCCTACTATCATAAAACATGCATCATATACTTTTTCAGCTCTTCGCACAGCACTACAAATACAAACCTTAAACAGTTCTTAAAAAAACACCTTGTGAATTATTATGTAACAATGACTGTAAAGTCTTTAACGTGTAAAAAGATCAACTGCATTTCACACTCATTTGAAAAGTCAAGACTAGCAGGGAAGTGATGTACAGTCTCAGTAGAAACAACGTTACTTTCAAACTGAAGTAACTGATCTTATTTATATTTCCATGGTACAGGCACCAGCTTAATTACATTTGAAATATAGAATAATTTCGTTTGGACTGAGTTAGATCATGTTACAATTAGTTGGTTGTGATATTTACATATCAAATGTACAGCAAAATTTGTAAGCAAATGGTAATAGATGAATGTGGATACAGTGTTGAGAGATACAATGTAATATGTTATATCACTGAGAGATATAATGTAACATCTTATATCACTGAGAGATACAATTTAATATATTATATCGCTGAGAGATACAATGTAATATATGATATCGCTGAGAGATACAATGTAATATGTTATATCACTGAGAGATATAATGTAACATCTTATATCACTGAGAGACATAATGTAATATATTACATCACTGAGAGATATAATGTAATATATTATATCACTGAGAGATATAATGTATTATATGATATCACTGAGAGATATAATGTAATATATTATATCACTGAGAGATATAATGTATTATATGATATCACTGAGAGATATAATGTAATGTATTATATCACTGAGGGATATATTATATCACTGAGAGATATAATGTAATATATTATATCACTGAGAGATATAATGTAATATATTATATCACTGAGAGATATAATGTAATATATTATATCACTGAGGGATATATTATATCACTGAGAGATATAATGTAATATATTATATCACTGAGAGATATAATGTAATATATTATATCACTGAGAGATATAATGTAATATATTATATCACTGAGAGATATAATATAATATATTATATCACTGAGAGATATAATGTAATATATTATGTCACTGAGGGATATATTATAATATATTATATCACTGAGGGATATACTATAATATATTATATCATTGAGGGTAAGAACACAGAGATCATTTTCCTTCTAATGATAAATCAACAAAAGTCAAATGTCATGACATGAGTTTGTAGAAAGCATCATGCAGGATGATCTGGTACCAGTTGAGGGACAACGGCCCTCATTTAAATGTATGTTGTACTTCATTCATACCAGGGTCTTCCAGCAGTCAGTGTTTGTGTCGTCAGCAAAAGAGCGAGGTGTTGTTTGTTGTGTTTTGGTGAGTAAACATGATCCCACTGCTGCAGGTGTCCCTTGGTCTTCCACAACCGAGTCATCGTCAGTGTTGGACATCCACACTCCAGCAACACTTGGAAGATGATGCTGAATTATTCATAAGTCATTATTTTTGCACAAGTCTTTGCATTTAATTATTTTTGTCCCTGGTGTCTTTCTGTGAACTCCGGGTTGTTGTTGTTTTTTTGTTTTTTTGTTTGTTTGAAGTAGTGACTTCTGCCAAAAGCGTGTGCGTGCGTGTGTGAGAGAGAGAGAGGGAGATGTTTGCCATTGGGTCCTGTAAGAGAAAATGGATTGCTCTTTAAGCATGTAATTCTATAATGGTTCGCCTTAAGGAAGTCTAGTTTGTTGCTCTCTGTGCCATTCTCATTCTAATATATTCATCATTGCATCAATTCCTCATCCGTCCCTAAAGAATTTGAAAATCAAATTTCCAATTCCACAAATGCATTACCCTTATACTTGCAATGCAGCGGTTATTCTTGGTCTCGTGGGCTCCACGCTCAAAGGCTCGAGGCTAGAGTCGTGAAGCAGACCTACACGAGAACGAAACGGTTTGCGTATAACAAAAAACACATATATAAATGTGTGCAACCTGAACACCAGGATTTGAGATTTTGTGTAACGGTTTTATTAATACTCTTGCTATTTTCCATCACTGACTGGTCTTTGGTTTAAGGGGTCTCTCTCTCTCTCTCTCTCTCTCTCTCTCTCTCTCTCTCTCTCTCTCTCTCTCTCTCTCTCTCTCTCTCTCTCTCTCTCTCTCTCTCTCTCTCTCTCTCTCTCTCTCTCTCTCTCTCTCTCTCTCTCTCTCTCTCTCTCTCTCTCTCTCTCTCTCTCTCTCTCTCTCTCTTTATATAGATACTAGAAGAACCCCGCTACAATGTAGCGGTTTGGTTCTCCACCCGTCTAAATCTCCCTCCTCTTCATCCTGCCAGCTAACCGCCTTCCCCCTGCCCCTAAACCCCCCCCACTCCAACTCCCTCCCCCCAAATGCTCAGAATCATCTGAAATGCCGAGAAAGGTGGTTTTTAGCCATTTTTAGAAAATGCATATTTTGCATAATTATGCATAATTATTATAATTATATTTTAATGTTCTGCTATTTTTCTGGTCCTCTCTGGAACAATACCTACCACCTCCAAAAAAAATTGGGATCATAAGTGCATTTTTGCAAAAATGCATATATTTTGCATAATGTCAAAACATTTCCAAGTCAAAAAAATGTTTTAAATAGGTGAAAAAAATCAAAGATGCTCAGAATCATGTGAAATGCCGAGAAAAGTTGTTTTTAGCCATTTTTAGAAAAATGCATATTTTGCATATTTATGCATAATTATGCGTAATTTTAATTTTCTGGGATTTTTTCTCCTACTCTCCGAGACAATACCTACCACCTCCAAAAAGAATTAGGATCATAAGTGCTTTAGTTTTCGGTCCCGCTATCTACACTAACTAACACACACACACTAACACCACACACACACACATTCCGAAAATCTATGAGTAGATATATATATATATATAGATAGATAGATAGATAGATAGATAGATAGATAGATAGATAGATAGATAGATAGATAGATAGATAGATAGATAGATAGATAGATAGATAGATAGATAGATAGATAGATAGATATAGATATAGATATAGATATAGATATCTAAGGGGTCTATAGAGCCGTCTAATACTGCGGGGCAACTGCAAGGATGGCCTATTCTTTGTCACTGTTTGTCAGGGGGGTCTGGATAACAAAGGGGGGGGCAGAGCCATTATTTAACACCAAACACTGCTGTGAGACAAATTGTTACAAATTGGTATTTTTCCACTTTATAGGATTACAAAGGGGCCCCTATGGGGTGTCTTCACGGGCCGAAGTCAGACACAGCGGGACGGAGACCCAGGCCTCTGGTGAACAAAGGGGCTCTGGGAATGAGCTGCCATCCGCTGACACGGCCACTTCCAGGCCCCGGACACAAAACCTCCAGAGTGTGGTGTGTAGAAAACAGCTGACTGTGTTGGGATGGGGGGGGGGGGGGTTAGTTCGAGTAGTTTTAATTTGAAACAATGAACATGTTAAGTGGGTTTTCAGTTGCATGAAGCGCTGCTGAGCAGGGGGGAAGCATGCTTGTGATTTGTGGTAGTCACATGGTTTCAACAGTTTCTGGTGTGGCAGGTTGTCAGGGGGGGGGATGGGGGTGTGTCTGTAGCAGTCTGTGTGTGTGTGTGTGTGTGTGTGTGTGTGTGTGTGTGTGTGTGTGTGTGTGTGTCCGTGTAAGGCAGAGCCGAGTGAGGGCTGAAACACACCAGCTGTTCTGTGCAGAATGGCTCCAGAGGCCCACGTCGCAGTAAGAGCAGCCGACATGACGATCCATTTATGAAATTAGTTAGTTTACCCCATCGTCTCCGGCCAGCAGCCCAGCAACAACATCGGCCCATCGGCGTCTTCCTGGTTCTCCCGATTACCCACTGCCCTGCCATTGGCAGAGAGGCACCGGAAGCCTAGTATCATTTGCATCCCTTAGTCATTAAAACATGTATGTTAAGGTGTATTTTTTATTTCAAATTTTATTCGTAGTCTTTCCCCTTATCCCACCCGATTAGCCCAACGGCATACGGCCGGAACTCTTGTCGAATAACTCCCCTGGCTCACGTTTCCACAGGAAGGAGATAGTCGTAACACCAGCTTCCTTCAAACTCGTGTCAGTTGCACGCGCTGAAGCCTCCTCGCATGGATTGCATTCAGGCCGCGAAGGAGACGTAGGGAAAATACTTTCGGTTGCTTGGCTGCAGGCGCCCGGGTGGGCCAGAGGGGTCGCTGGAGAACGACGAGTCCCCGAACACTACACCGATCTACACCCATTATCCCTCGGGTATGGGTGGCCTAATGAATGCCTGACCCCGTGGACGCTCTGGCCGTGACGGCGAAAAGAATATGGTCAACATATTGTAGCGAATGCGGGGGGGGGGGGGGGGCAGTCCGGGACCGCCACAGCCGGGACGCGAACCCGTGTCTCCCGCTCCGCAAGCGACAACGTTAACCAGTCGACTAAAGGGTCCGACCCGTTAGTTAAGGGCCAACGTGTCTACTTATCCATGCACGTTACAATATCCTAAAGAAATGCCAAATATAAAGATGCCAGACAAACGTTTGCTTCAGTTCCTCGTTTTAAAAAGGCCGCGCTTGGAACTGGAGTTCCAACTTGCAACTAGAACGTGGATCTTGGAACTCGTTCCGATGTGTATGGCTGCGAGAGCAATCCGCACCAGTGTAGTAATCAGTATCACCATAGGTGTCAGTAAATGAACCAAAAACAAGGACAAACATAGCTGCGAGTAGCAGTTGACAGGGTTCAAGCAGTTTCAGTCAAGCGCCCCCCATTGGTAGATTCTGACCAAAAGTCGTGAGCTCGCACCTGGAGTGTACCTGCGCATGAGTTGGCATGACCCAAAGATTCAGGAAGAGCCACATTTTTGATTCAAGACACAACAATATTTGAGCTAGATGCCACATATGTGAAGTAGGTTTGTGCAGCTCCACCAACAGGCCGTGGGCACGTGGAGGTGTATTTGGGTGCACTCTGCCCACTGCAGTGACAAAAATTGCACACAAACCGACTGCACCGTGTGTGGTCATTGGTGTTACCAAAATTGCACTGCGCCACCGGACTTCAGCTCACAGCACCTCGCCGAAGGCTGGTGCTGGAGTGGATCAGCCGGAGGGAGGCGCTAAACTCTACACTGCTTGTATTGGTTGCTCCGCTGTCAGGCAACTGACGGCGCTCTGGGCGTTCGAAATAGTTGAGGTTAGGGTGGGGTTAGGGTTGGGGTTAGGGTGGGGTTAGGGTTAGCCAATCAGCAGCATTACACGGAGCAGAGCATCCCCTCTCGGTGATCTGATCTCTCGCCAACACTCGCCAAGATACCGACGAGCAGGAAACCTGACTGGCTGCGCCTCATGAAAATCCTGCTTCACCGGCCCAAAGCCCGATTTTGTGCCATGCACCTCCTGCATGAAAATAGGTCCCGCTGCCTATCAACCTTCTTTTTTTCTTTTCTGGTTTTTCTCCCCAATTGCACTTGGCCAGTTACCCCACTCTTCCGAGCCGTCCCGGTCGCTGCTCCGCCCCCTCTGCTGATCCGGGGAGGGCTGCAGACCACCACATGCCTCCTCCCATACACGTGGAGTCGCCAGCCGCTTCTTTTCACCTGACAGTGAGGAGTTTCCCCAGCAGGACAGAGCGCGTGGCAGGATCACGCTATTCCCCCCAGTCCCCACCCCCGACCAGAGGAGGCGCTAGTACATCGACCAGGACACATACCCACATCCGGCTTCCCACCCGCAGACGAGGCCCGTTGTGTCTGTAGGGACGCCCGACCAAACCGGAGGCAACACGGGGATTGATCTGGTCTGGTGATCCCGTGTTGGTAGATAGACCGCCACGCTACCCAGACGCCCGTATCAACTGTCTTTTGGCGGGCCTCTGGGGATGACCAAACCAACGGGTTGGCAGTTAGAGACAGTAGGTCTTTCAGAAAAGTCACAACGGTCTGAGAATTCAAGATAGCAGAAATCATATCGTACCAATTCTCCTCATACTGATTGTGTTGGGTCTCAGAATGGATGTGAGGGACGAGGTGGCCTTTGGGTCACAAACGTTAGCAACACGTTGTTTTGCTGTATATTCCAAACAGTACCAATATAGGCATATGCTGGTCGCTCATACTGAATATCCAATAAAATAAAAACCGCTTTATGGGGCGTCCGGGTGGCGAGGCAGTCTATCCCGTTGCCTACCAACACGGGGATCGCCGGCTCAAATCCCCCTGTTACCTCAGACCGGTCGCCACCTCTTTACGTGTGTATGGACACGCTTCTGCAAGTCACTTATACGTGTTCATTGACACGTATCTCACAGATGCCGCTAGGGGCGCCCTGTAGCCTACTAGGTCTGTCATGACCATGGTCATGACGCAATAGAATGTCAAAAATATTGAACAAAGATGGCGGAGCGAATGTTCCTGACTGCTGTCTTTGCCAACTTCTCCCAGAAAGTACAGCTGTTTAACCTCTTCAGTGACGTCTCTCACCGCTTTAGAGCGACATACACGCTCCCAATGTCCCTTTTGATGACAGTTGTTGCACTTCCTGTTCATTGCAGGACACTTCCGCTCATCGGTGTGCTGCGTCTTGCCGCACCTCCCGCATTCATCTACTATGTTGGTTGCAGGACTGCTGCCACCACGACGCTGTCCGCCCTTTCTCTTGCGCCCCCAGTGGCCAGAAGACGGGATTGCGGCCCCAGTGGCAACTAATACGTGTCCATATACACGTATTTCGGTCTCGCAAAAACGTGTCCTCTGACACGTACGTATTGTGACGTAGTGTAGTGTTACCTCCGGCTTGGTCGGCCGTCCCTACAGACACAATCGGCTCTGTGCATAACTGTAGTCCACTGACTTCCGGTTTCTACCGCAGCGGTCACACCAGTTTCCTGTTTGTTAACGTGTGCAGGTGAAAGTTTGTCGACAGGTGCGTGCATGTGGTTGACATTTATCCATGGTAAGTCTGGCAGGCATCGCGAAAAATATGCCATGGTCAATAGCACGCGCCACCAAACAGGACACTGGTATGACCGCTGCAGTAGAAGCCGGAAGTCAGTGGACTACAGTTACACACAGGATGGATTGGCCGTGTCTGCGGGTGGCAAGCCGGATGCGGGTATGTGTCCTGGTCGCTGCACTAGCGCCTCCTTTTGGTCGGTCGGGGGCGCCTGTTCAGGGGGGAGGTGGAACTGGAGGGAATAGCGTGATCCTCCCACGCGCTACGTCCTCCTTGTGAAACTCCTCACTGTCAGGTGAAAAGAAGCGGCTGGTGACTCCACATGTATGGGAGGAGGCATGTGGTAGTCTGCAGCCCCCCCCCGGATCGACAGAGGGGGGGGTGGATGTTGATTTAATTAAGGCTTACCATGTGGACCTAGTTGTTGTGGCCTGAATGAGCTGGTCATAACAAATGGGGGTCCATCCAATTTGGCATCTGGGTTTTTTTAAACTAAAGTGAACTTTGGTAGTTGTAAGTGTGATTGTGTTGATCACCCCTGGATAATGGTATTGTAGATTGTGTATTTGTTGGTGAAGCAAAAAGAAAAATGGGATGCTCATGGTAGCTGGTGGTGTTGCTTTGTGTTGGTGCTGTTTTGCTTTGTTTCCTAGAGCAGCGTTTCTTTGTGCGCCATCAGAGTTGTGTCCCCTGAGGTGAACTGTATGGAACTGCAGGACAGCGGTGTGCGCTCGCACGGTGTGTGGCTGTAGGAGAGGGTTGTGGCTGGATAGTCCTGAGCATTTGGTTGCTCCCCCAGTTAGGATGTAGCAGCAGTTCCTCATCAGGAGGGATCGTTGAGTTTGTTTTATTTTTCAGAGCTGTTTTTTCATTTTTGTACGTCGTCCGACTGGTTAGCTGCAGTGGTCTCAGAAGCACCCTCCGTAGCAATGGCTGGGGCAGTCAACCTTCCCGAATGCTAGCGGACTCTAAGTGCGTAAGTATCCACCACCAGTACACATAAGAACAGGGTTGAGCTAGGTAGTTTAGGGTGGAGGCACCTTTCTTAGACAATTCTCTCTGTGGTTGTGCGCTGTGCGAGTTGCGTTGTCTTTGGTCTCACGTTGTGCTCTAGGTATGGAGTTTTGGCTGGGGGGTGGGCTAGTGTGTCGTTACAGTACGTCAACTGAACAAGGAAATCCTTTGGCTGCTGAGTTTTTGCAGCGGCCTGGGGGTAGCACATTGGCTCAGTTTGCAGAGGCAGATCTAGTGGACTTGACTAAACGTTTCGGCTGGAAACAACGTGACAACATGCCTAGAAAGGCTGAACTGAGGGTCATCGTTAATGGGAAGGCGGTGTCAGGAGCATTTTTGAAACCTGATCAAAGTAAGGCTTCTTGTGCAAAGCTTCCAGGGGTAGTGGGGAGCTTGTCCTTTGAGCAGGATATGCAGGTAGAAAGAGAAGGCTAGAATGGAAAGGGAGATGTTGCAGTTTCAATTAGGGCAGGGGAGCCTGCGGGCAAAGAAAGCAAAGGAGGCAGAGGTGCAGGTGGTTCTGGAAAGGGAGAGGCTAAAGCTCCAACAGTTGAAACTGGGGGTGGTAAGAGAAGGGAAAGCTAAGTGAATCTCTTTGGTGCATTGTTATGTTGGGGCAAGCTGCTGGGGGTTGTTCTGGTTTTGATGTTGCTGGCAATCTGAGCTTGTTCTCCAAGTTCAGTGGAAGGACCCTGACACATTTTTCCTTTGTCTGAGAATGCTGCATGTACTAGGGCCTGGCCTGGTGCTGAAAGAACACTTACGCTGCATTGTGTTTTCACAGGCAAGGCACAGGAAGGGTATTCTGCCCTTAGTCCTGTTGATTGTGTGGGTTATGCCAAGGTGAACGCTGCAGTGTTAATGGTATATATAGGCAAAGATTTAGGAACTGGAGGAAAGGTGACAGACAGACTCACTTTGTGATATGTTGGTGCATTTTGCATGCTGGTGTCCTGCCTCTGAGGTCGACAATTATGAGGACTTGTGGGACCTTAATGCGTCGGAGCAATTCAAAGTTCTGTTCCACACCACATTGCTCTGTATATTCATGAGAACGAGGTCAAGACGGCCTTGGGCAGCTGCTGTTTTTGCTGATTCATGTTTTGACCCATTCTGGCGGGTCAGGAGAGCGTCGGTATAATGGAAATGGCATGCAAAAAGACCACGTGAAATCAAGTCCAGGCAATTTTGCTGGGGCTCAGCAGCTTTCTCGGGGCAGTTTTACAAGTGTCTGGCAAAACGCCCCATGAGGGGATGCGTCTCAAAGCTGGGACACCTGTAGTCACATGAAACAGGGGACAAGAGCAGAAACGTCAAAACTCCCCGACGACCCCGGCTTCCCTTGGGAAACGTCGCCGATGCCTCTCCCCTCCTGCTGTCTCCAACCTCGAGTGCGCTCCTGATAGCCCTCAGCCTCCGACCCACGTGCTCAGCGGAGCTACGGATGCCGCCGTGGCTAGTGATGATGTCATATGAGACATCGTCTTGCCAGGTGAAACTCTTTTTATCCACTCTGTTTTCCCTGAAGCTGCCCCGACGTGGCTAACGACATCCAGCTACCTCTTTCTTCCAGACGTAAAGGGGGTTGTAAGGACAGGCAACCTGAAATCCGTATTACTGGTGACGCTGTGGAGGATGAAAGAAAGGAGACGAGACCACTTCTCCTCTTGACCACACAGCCGTGGGGTCGTTTATTTCCTCCAGCAAACTCTAAGTCAGCAGTTCATTCTGCCAAAAACCTCGGGCTCGTGTCTACCCACAATACCCCTTGCTAATCCCCGCCCACTGTCTTAAAGGGGCCGTCTCTGGCCCGCATGGTGAATATCTAACCTGCAAGTAGGTCACTACACTCCCCCCCCCCCCACCCACCCCCAGAATTCACCATGACAAAAAAAAAGAAAAAAACAAATCAACATGGCGGAGGACGAATAATGCGGCCAAAACGGCTCCTCTTGATGGGTGTAGGGGCAGGGGATCCCAATCCACGCCGAGGGGGCTGGGCCAGTTGAACCGGCCTGTCCCAAGTCCAGGTGAGCCGGCTTGAGGCGGTCCACCGAAACCCACTCCTGCTTACCACCGACATCCACAACAAAGTTCTTAGCCCCCGCCGCCAGGACACGGAAGGGGCCACCGTAGAGGGGCCGCAGGGGGGTACGGTGGGCGTCATGCCGGATGAAGACGTACCCAGCCGACTGCAGGTCCTTGGGGATGTAAGACTGAGGGAGGCCGTGCCGCAAAGTTGGGACTGGAGTGAGTTGGCGGGCAGCAGACCAAGGTGCCGTGCCATCTGGGAGATATTCCCCTGGGACCTGCAGTGGCTGGCCGTAAACCAGCTCGGCCGACGAGGACTGGAGGTCTTCCTTAGTGGCGGTCCGCAGGCCGAGCATGACCCATGGGAGCCGGTCGACCCAGCTACTGTCTGTGAGGTTGGCCCGAAGAGCGGCCTTCATAGAACGATGAAACCGCTCACATAAACCGTTGCCCCTCGGTAGGCCGTGGTGCGGTTCAGCTTCAGATGTCAAGTCAGATGGCGTGCCAAACCAGGCTACCCAGGACGCCCGGGCCACCTCAGCAGACGCGGTGGTTGACAGCGGTCCTTACCCTTCAGAGCCTCATACAGGGGGCGCATGAGATGTTCACCATGCCCAGGAACTCCTGCAGGGACTTCACCGTGTTCGGGCGTGGGAACCTGGCGACGGTGTCCACCTTGTCAGGGTTGCTCCGTCCTTTGTAACCCGGTGCCCGAGGAAATCAATGGTTGGCAGGCCCAACTGGCCCTTTGCTGGGTTGACGATGAGCCCATGCTGGCTGAGCCGTTCGAACAGCTGCCGGAGGTGGACCAGGTGCTCCGCTGCGGACGTGCTGGCCACGAGAATGTCGTCCAGGTAAACAAACAAGAACGGATTATCTCACAGCACAGAGTCCATGAGAGGTCTGTGCAGCCCCCCTGAGCCCAAACGGCATCCTCGGGAAGTCGAACAGGCCGAACGGCGTGATTACTGCCGTCTTCGGCACATCCTGCGGGCGGAACAGCATCTAGTGGTATCCGCGCACGAGGTCCACCTTGGAGAAGGTGACCGCCCCCGCCAAGTGCACGGAGAAGTCGTGGATGTGCGGAACTGGGTAGCGGTCTGGCGTCGTGGCGTTGTTGAGGCGGTGGTAATCACCACATGGGCGCCGGCCGCCGTTAGCCTTCGTGACCATATGCAGGGGGGAGGCCCATGGAGAGGGGCACGACGCCGAGGCGCTCCATGTTGGCAAACTCCTCCTTTGCGATGGTGAGCTTGGCTGGGTCGAGGCGCCGTGCAGGGGCGTAGACTGGGGGGCCCGTGGTGGTGACGTAGTGTTCCACTCCATGCTTGGTAACTACTGATGAGAAGATGGGCGTTGTGAGGTCCGGAAACTCATCCCTGGTGGCAATCATGTTGGACAAGCCGATGGGACCCGCCTCCCCCAGCGTACATGGGTAGGAGCAGAAGGAGACGGCGTCAATCAACCGGCGGTTTTTAATGTCTACCAACAGTCCATAAGCGCGCAGGATATCCGCACCCAGGAGGGCAATGGACACCTTCGCCATTACAAAGTCCCAGCCGAACCGCCGACCTCCAAAAACCACCACCACATACCTCGTGCCATAGGTGCGTACGGGGGTGCCGTTAGCCGCGTCCACTGGTGTCGCAGGCAGGATGCTCCGCTGCGCGCCCGAATCAACCACCTGCATGGTGATTATCTAACCTGCAAGTAGGTCACTACAACGCCATCATAAGATCCATTGAATCCCCAGGCACTATCACTTACTGTCTCTCTGGTGGCAAATTTGCAGACATGATCAAACTCTTGCCAGTGCTCGGAGTTCTCCACCCCTCAGCTCATATTCTAATTTTCCGTGTGGGCGCAAATGAATAAACAATCAATCAACTCTGTGATAAATTCGAGTCTCAGGTGATCACAATCCAGGGCCTGGGCAAAACCTGCATTTTTTTCTGGTTCCATTCCATTCATCCATCCATCCATTCATTATCCAAGCCACTTACTCCAATTGCTGGAGCCTATCCCAGCAGTTGGGCGGCAGGTGGGGAGACATCCTGGACATCACAGGGCTGGATGCAAAGTCCTTTATAATAGCTTTAAAATCCACCTGTTTAGCCAGTTCACACTCAATGGCAAGCATTGCCATTATCAATGTTTATGTTTAGGATGAACATGATTATTGCTGGCCTCCATGCCCCCCCCCACCCCCACCCTAGGGGCTGGGCCTCAGAAAGCTTCCCTCTTTTTCCTCCCTTATGGGCGGCCCTGCTTATGGATATCATATCACTTGATGTTATGATATGGAACAGTATGTCTTCTAAAGCATCTGCAAACAAAGATTATAAAGTCTCCAGAAACTTAAGTGATAATCCAATTGAGTATAAATACTGCATAGTTGGGTGCATTCACACCTTAGAGCTGTCCACTGGGCGGCACGGTGGCCCAGTGGTTAGCACTGTTGCCTAACAGCAAGAAAGTCCTGGGTTCGAACCCCAAACCATCCCAGGTCCTTTCTATGCGGAGTTTGCATGTTCTCCCCCGTGTCTGTGTCCCTCTCCCATTCCCATTCCCTCTCCTTCAAAAAGCCCTGGACATTTCAGCCATCTCTACAGTCTGCAGAAATGGCTAAAAACATTCTGCACTGCAACTGGGCAGGGTTTTATTAACAACTTTGGCTGTTTCTACACCAGACATGACCTGTATAAATCAGATGGCTTGCACCCAGACACAAAGGGGCATTAAAGAACTTGCTCAGAACCTCATACAGTATATTGCTCTTAATTCTGGCTGATACCTACCTCAGCATGATCGTGTTCCAGAGGCCCTACCCACCAATATTGATGAGCATCTCTCTCTGGGTCCTGCTGAGCACTCCTCCATCAACAATATACCTATTAGGATCACCCTAAACTGTACCACCTATAGAACCAGAGGCACTACTGAATCCACAGTACGAGCAAACTTGCTATCTACTGCTACTACTGAAGCCACCTCTAACATTGCTGCTGTGTTTTGTTTACTTAATATGTGGTCCCTTGCTAACAAGTCTCTTTTATGCCAAGATTTTATTATGGCCAATAATATTGATTTTTTTTTTACATTACTGAGTCCCTGGTTAAACCCTGGATGCTCCATCTTGCTAACTGAGGCATGTGTCCCTAACTACTCCTGTTTTAATCAACCCAGGATGTCTGGATGTGGAGGTGGGGGTAGCTGTCATTTTTAATAATAATTACAAATGCTTCCCTCGCTTCCTTAATAGTTTTCCTTCTTTCGAGTTTCTGGATTTTCTTTTAAATGGCTAGCGTCCTATACTCTGTATCTATAGACCGCCTAAGGCTAACACTAGTTCCAATCAAGAATTTTCTGAACGTCTTTCTGTTGTTATGGGCAAAGATGATAGAGTTCTTATCCTTGGGGATTTTAACATACAGGTTTGTTGCCCACCCATGTCTTGTTTTACCACTGATGAACAATCTGTTAAAAATTCAACTCACAATAAGGAACATACTCTTGGCCTTGTGTTGTCTTATAGTGTTTCTCTTAATAATGTTGAATTGTTAGATTTTAATGTTTCTGATCACAAAGCCGTGATGTTCCACACCTTGCTTTCGTTTCCTGCTCATAAGCCATCTACCTGTATCCGCTCTCGGCCTTTTAATTCCAAGTCACCTAGCAGTTTTAGCAAAAAGTTTTTAGTGGCTGCTGCTAGTAATACCTTTAATCAGAAGGACCTCTCTGTAAAGGATTTATTTGATACTTTTAATAGAACTTGTTGAACAATCCGTGATGACGCTGCCCCTATCAAAGTTAAATGCTCACTGTCTTCCAGTTTGTTCCCACCTAGTTTTAAACGTGCAATAGTTCAACCTCCCCTGAAGAATCCCACTCTCAGCCCTCTTGTTTTAAGCAATTTTAGACCAATTTCAAATTTGCCTTTTTTATCTAAAGTCTTAGAAAAGTATGTTACTTCTCAACTAATTGCACACATGAATAACTGTGGCATCTTTGATCAATACCAATCAGGATTCTGTACCCACCACAGCACAAAAACAGCTCTTATTAAGTTTCCAACGACTTACTGTTCGCCACTGACTCTGGTGCTTGTTCAATTGTAATCCTGCTAGACTTGAGTTCCCCTTTTGATACGGTCAATCATGACATTCTTTACTATGTGAGCATTAAGGGCACTGCTCTTGCCTGGTTCCTGTCTTACCTATCGGACAGATCTTTCTCTGTCCTAATGGGAGAATTCTCCTCATCCCCCAGCCCCCCTTCCATGTGGTGTTCCCCAAGGGTCAATTCTTGGTCCAATATTATTTTCCATTTACATGCTTCCCTTGGGTCAAATCATCCTCGGTCATAACATCAGTTTTCGCTGTTGCTGGTAATAACACAGACGAACGTTCCCCTGTTACGGCTTGTCTCTCTGATATGATATGAAATGCCGGATGTCACAAAACTTACTCCGGCTCAATGAGTCCAAATCTGAGGTCCTTTTATTCGGTCCCCCTAACCTGACTGGCAACCTGAAAAATAATCTTGGGAGCCTGTCCGCCAATGTCAAGCACTCCACCCATAATATGGGTGTGTTCTTAGACTTAGCTCTGTTTTCGGCAAATCAAGGGGCATGCCACAATGCCTGTCACTCACTTGTATATGAATAGAAGCTGATGCTACTGTGTTTGGGCTGTAAAAAAATAAGCCCATTAAGATATATCCTGTGTTTTTCTTGTGACTATTTGGTGCCATTGCTGCTCTAGGTTCCACCAAAATTAAAAAACAATTCGTTCAAAGATTTTTAACAACGATTTTTCTCATCTTTATTGTAAAAGATAGGGAGGGCTTAGCCCTGTTAGCCCATTTATCCCAGCCGTCCCTGGGTACCAGGTACATGTTGACTGTAATGTGTAAGAATACAAAGTACCCAGCAGCATTTCCTTTACACTCTATCAAAGTCAAGCCTATGCTGAAAGCTCCAACTTGCTTCATATCCACTTTTTGCATTCTAAAGGTGATACAAACAGATCAGGGAGTAACTTCATATCACTTACTTTTGCTCAAGTGCTGAAGCAGTGTCACAATGTGCTTATCATCCAGAATTACAGGGAGCTCTGAAGCTATTTCACCAGAAATGAAGTCAATGTTGCATTCCGACTGTACTGAGCTTTCCTAGGACCGGGAAGAAGGTCTGCCCTGGCTGTTGCTTGCTGTGTGTGAGGTTTGTCAAGAGAGTATACGATTTAGCTCTAATGAGTTGGTTTTTGGGCACACAATCCATGGTCCTTTTGCAGTTTTTAGTGACCACTGGAAAAGTTTTGATCCTCCTGGCAATATTCTGGATTATGTGAATGACTTTCATTGCCATTTGCATACTCCCTGTGCAACTGCCCGAATGAAGCTTGGGGGGCTCAGGGGAAGATGAAGGTTCTTTTTGATCATAATGCTAAGTCTCACCAGTTTGAACCAGGTGATCAAGTTTTGGCCTTGTTGCCTATTGAAGGTTCTCCTTTCCAAGTGAAGTTTAGTGCGCTTATGGTTAAGAGCCATATGTCTGAGTATGACTATCTATCCATACACCTGACAGGAGAAAGAAAGTGAAATTGTGCCATGTGAATCTGTCGATGCCTTATTATGGTGAGCAATTAATGTTTTGGTAGAGAAGAAGTGGTACTGGCTGCTGCAAAGCTTGCCACTATGCCATCTATGACATCTGAAGACTCTGGTTCGATCAAGACAGAGTGTCATGGGGAAGTTATACAACTCAGTTTATTTAAGCAATTTGAAGCTCAAGATGCTCAACGGACAGCTTTAATTCAGTTGATTAACTCATATATCAATGGTTTCAGACACTTTACTACTTACACACATTGTGCGACATGATATAGAGATTGGGGATGTGAAACCAATTAGGCAGCATTTCTATCATGTTCCAGTGGAGAAGCGCGAGAAAAAATAAGTTGAGTACATGCTAGAACATTGTATAGCGGAACCAACATTGCCCAGTTAGCCTTCGACATGTTTTCTTGCTCCTTGGAATGATGGCTCTGATAGACTTTGTACAGATTTCAGAAAGGTCAATGCTGCCTGACTGTTGCCCAGTGCCATGTGTTGAAGATTGTTTTGATGAGGTGGGGAATGCAAAATTCTTGACGAAACTGGGTCTTTTAAAGAGTTTCTGGCAAGTGCCACTGACACAAAGGACAAAGGAAATCTCTGCTTTCGTTACACCTGGGGGGTTGTTATCATACAATGTCATACCTTTTGGGTTTTGAAATGCTCCCTCCATGATCCAGCACCTAATGAATAGGGTTTTGCATGGGCTAACAGGCTGTACTGCATATTTAAATGTTGTTGTGTTCGGTTACTTTTGGGAATCTCATGTTCAGCGTCTTAAGGCCTTGTTTGATCGCTTGGTTAAGGCCAGTTTGACAGTCAACTTGTCAAAGTGTGAATTTGCAAGCTCCAAACTTTGAGCTGCCCTTTAAACTTCAGGTGGGAGCCAGTAGACTTGGAGCAGGAGCTGTACAGCAGGAGCTGGGACATTGACCACCCGGACTGTTTCTTCTCATCAACAATTGAATTATTCCGTGGTGGAAAAGGAGTCACTGGCATTGATCAGGTTCTTACAGTTTGTTTTTTTAAGTATGTGT
>NC_079222.1:49183884-49191384 GCF_029633865.1 Lampris incognitus
ATGCATAGCTCACCCATAATGCATCTGAGAGAGGGAAAATCAGGTGTTTCCTGTTATCCGTTCAACTCCCAAGAGGAATCCGTCCTCTGAACTCAGGATATAAAGTAACCGACCAGCTTAAAAAGGAATTCGTGTTGTTACTTCTCCATGTGAACTGTTTCACTGTATTTAGCAGGTCCTGTAATAAATGGCCTTCAAATAATAATATAACTCGCGAGGATGAATCCATTAACGCTTGATGACGTGTTCAGACTGAATGGATCTACGCGAGACAAAATTCGGTAATTGACGCATGTGTGACACTGTGGGCAAATTAATCAACGCTGAAATGTTGCTCAAGGGCCCCTTTAAAACGAGGGTAATGAAGTCTACGCTAGGTCACCAGCATATGCAGATGTGTGACTGTCATCCCCCCCCATTATAATTCATCTGTCGAAACATAAGAAAACATGAGAAACCGTCGTGCTGTGAAGTACGGGCCCTCTTTTTGAAGCCAATCGACGCCATTAAGCTAACTACCGGAAGTTCTGCAAAGAAAGATTTGTTCTTCATCAATAAAATCCTTCGTGGCTTGAAATCACACAAAAAAATATCATGCTTTCCTGCTAGCCATTAAGATATGATAATATTTTTGTGAGGAAGGATGTTCCCTCTTTACTTCATTTTTCGTCTGTGCCCTATATTTAATGTTGTTTCCCCCAAACGCACCAACAGTCAGAGTGGAAAGCTTGTCAGTGGTCATATGTGTCATATGGTTGCCACTGAGCGAGCTGTCTGTGTAATGGAGTGACAGGCCTGAGCGGAGACACGCTGAAACACATTTGGGTAATGTGATGAGGCACCCCCTGTTTATCATGTGATGCATTCAGTGGTAGGCCCCTGGCAGCCTGTGGAAGCACATTGTGTGCATAATTCACCAGCTGCATTTGTCAAAATAGGGATCTGTATGGAGGCTAATGATCCACACGAAATTAATGACTCCATAAAATAGAAAAATCCACCATTCACACAAGCGTGACAACAGCCTCTGACTTTGATAAACCATTAAATGACAGATAATCAAGAGGGAGGAGGCTCATCGGGCCCCGAAAGGACTGCATATGCCCCCACGTCTCTTTGTAGGGAGGCTCTGAAGGACATGGGGGAAACATTTTTTTTTGAGGAGGATTTTTTTGGGGGGGGGGGTTATCTCTCTTTGAACGGCTTACTCTCTCTTTTGAACAACTTAGTATCTTGTTTGGGCGACTTAACATCTCATTTGAGTGACTTAGGATCTTGTTTGGGCGACTTAAGGCCCATGTATGCTCCCTTTATGTACGAAAATAAATACGTCCATTACAAACAATGTAACCGTCAATGCCCACGTACTTCATTGCGTCCTTTACGTTGGCGTGGATGTTACGCAATACATCCACTAGAGGGCAGTTCAGTGTCCAACGTTTCCGACAACGACAAACATGGCGACGGTGGAGGAGGTCGTTATACTAAACCAGTTCCTTGTTGTCCCTGTGACCGGGCGACATAACATACTGTAGCAAATTCAGGGGGCATCCGGGAACCGCCGCAGCCGAGACCTGAACCCGGTTCGCCCGCACCACGGGCGACTGCACTAACCAGTCAACTAAAGGGGCCAAACCGTTAGCCAAGGGCTAGTGAGTCTACACATCTGTGGTCATTACACCACCCCCCTCCTTCGGGAAGGGGGTAGTGTACCAGCACACCAGCTCCCGGTGGCCTCGCGTCTCACCATCCCACTTCTGGCACCAATGCAGCGAAGTCAGGGGGGGCAGCCGGGAACCGCCGTAGCTGGACGTCAGAACCGGGATGGTGAGACCGCGAGGCCATCGGAAGCGCGTGCACCCAGAGGCGCGAGGGAGCTGATATGCTGAAGTGCGGGGACGCGCTTCCCGAAGGAGGGGAGTAGTGGAACGACCATGGATGACTAGGCTTGCTAGCCCTTTGGCTAACGGGTCTGACCCTTTAGCCGAGCGGTTAGTGACGTCGCCTTGTGGTGCAGTACACCCCGTATCGAATCCCGCACCGGGCAACAAAATAACCGGTTACATTGGTGGCAGCGGCGGGATCCGGAAGTGTGCAGATCCTCAGGAGTCTCTTCGGAGCGCGGGAAGAACAAAGCGCGAGGGCGCGCTTCCGGGAGAGGGTGACGACTGTAAACTACTAATAAGACACGTTAGCCCCCTAGCTAACGGGTCTGACCCTTTAGCCGAGCGGTTAGTGATGTCGCCTTGTGGTGCAGTACACCCGTATCGAATCCCGCACCGGGCAAGAAAATAACCGGATACAATAATGAAAACATCTAAGTGAGTTTCTTTGGTAATGATCAAGTAAGTTGTTCAAAGGAGATACAAAGTTGCTCGAGCGTGAGTCGTTCAAAGGAGATAACCTGTCCAAAACACTCCTCAAAGTGTATGTTCCCCTTGTCCTTCGGAGCCTCCGTGCCTTTGCGACGGGAACGAGGTGACGTTCAAATTCTGAGTCGTGAGAAATTTAGATTTCTGGATTTTTCTGTGGATGCTCGCCGTCTCTTTGAATGTGCTGCGACCGTTGCCGTCAGCATAGTCTTGCCCTATTTCTGAGGGCACTAAGTCTTTCTGTCTTCCTAACGCCGTCTTATCCCCTACAGCCGACACAAATGTCTTTTCTACTATATACCTGTGATAAATATTCATGATGAAATGTATTGAAACCTCATCAAATGACATAACAGTGGAAGAGACTTTCGGATGTTATTCATCCTTGTATCTATATATGTGTTACTATGTGTCCTATATGGCCATTGCACACTTCAAAACGGATAATCTATACGAGCATCTATCCACTGCACAACAATGTACCCTAGAAAGACAATATGTCCCTGCTTAAACCTGCTGCAAACCCCAGTCCATAGCCCCCATCGGTGGCTGGATCCGTCTCTATCGTTTTAATTTCATTAAAGGCATAACGCAGTTAATCTCCTTTTTAGTGTCTTCTTGATTCATTACATCAGAGCACTCCGTGATCGCAATAATTTGAGCTTTTTGGGGGGGGGGGGGCTATGCATCTTACTGAGGGTCCAAGACCCAAATGAATGTATAATCAGGCTTTGATTTCGATGGCAGTCCGGGGCTCCTTAGACAGCCGGGGCAGAATCTATTACTCCACTGCCATTTCCTAAGTGTTTGCACCCTAGCCTGACCCTGCCACTTTATCTGTTGGTTTTTATTCTCAGAGTGCATGCTGTCCATATGTTACCCTGATAGTTGCTATAATTCTCCAGCAACAGAGCTCATGTTTTATTAGTCCCGAGTAAAAAGAGAGTGGGAAAGAATGCATTTTAATATAAAAACCCCCCTTAGCAACACGCTAATGGGCTGACACCGGGGTATTTGCATAAAGATGAATTACGCCGGCGCTACTTGACTTGACTTTTAAAAGATGATTGAGGGGGTTATTATTGCCGCACCATGATATGTGCTAACAGGTTATTTCTGCACGGCCAGTGCTCATAAAATTCCCAACAAAAGCCCCGGGTGACGAGGGCAGGGGCTTTTTGTCTCATCGCCCGGAGTCCACTGCTGGGCGCTCGTGTCGTCGTCACGTGGGCCCGTCCTCGAGAGCGGAGCCTGCTGGGGTTTGCGCCTGATTAATCACGACGGTTCGTCTTTGTTGAGAAACCGATAGGAGCGAGAGCATAAGAAAGCCGCGAGGCTGCGCAGTTTGGAGAGGCAGCGACTCGTGCGACGAGCCACCCGTAAACCTGCGCCGCGCACCCGCATCTGTGCGGGGATTAGGGTTAATGTGTAGTTATTGTGTTTACTCCCAGGCTCGCGTTACACGCAAAGACACCTGTTCATAAGCTACTACGGGATTAGCCGCTTTGACAGAAGGGGGAGAGAGAGGTGAGACATCATTAAGGGAGATTATCTCCAAATAAATACTCGAATGCGGATGCCACCCAGGGTTTCCGTCTAATCCACTTCTAAGGGGACACGGTGATAACACCGCCGAGGCAAAAAGGGGGGGGGGGAGGGGGGAGGGGGGGGGAATTTCTTCCTTATCTCATCGATCAAGATGCACCTTCGCAGCGGTGCCCTCGAGACGCCAGGTGAGATCTTCCCCTGCAGGAGCGCCAGGTTTTTGGAAATCTAATTAATGATTGACAGAAGTTGTCATTAACTTGCTCGAGCGGACAGGGCAATTAGCACTGACTTTATTCCCATACCCCGCGGGCCGCTGATTATTGCACTCATTGAGCAGCGTAATGCTTCAGGGAGGAATTGTATTCTTTTACAACATGCTACATTTACTGCAGGGGGGGGGGGGGTCACACACTGTTTTCGCTCAACCATGAATATGTATTAAGATGGAGGAGACGGAGCCGCGCGCGAGGAGGCCGGCGCTCGGTGGCCTGTTGGCTTCCCATAATGGGGGATCCCAAGGCACTCCTTATCAGAGGGGGTCCAGGCAGGGTGGAGGGAGATAAGGTTGCAGGGAAAACGTGCGCCGCGGTTACTGCTGTGGAATCCACAGTGGCCCCGCCGGGGCCCCCCTGACACATGTCCTTGTGTGTAATCTCTTGTACGACATGGTCAGCCGAGGCCTTGTCAATGGACTCTTTATGCAGCCCCCGGCTATCGCTAACATATTAGTCACACCGGCAAACAGGCGGTGCTCTCATGGGGTCCAACAGGTACTGCGCTGGAGCAGAGAGCTGCGTTAAGGTTTAGTTGTTCTAATTTGCAGCAATGGCAGCCTTGGACACAACTTTACTCTCACAATAAGCACCATTGTACACTCACTGAGCTATTCATAAATGTTTCCCAATTAAAAAATGGCATATATATATATTTCTCTTTAACCACCTGCACCGTCTCCTGTAGGTGTTGCATGGGGAAACAGAGAACTGTGGCACATCAGGGCGGCCGAGGCTGGTTGGCCGGTGTGCAGGTGGGCCTTGTTAGCCTGCAGGCCGACTGACTGGTGCAACAGTGAAGGCAGGAGCTTCCGTCTGCTCCTAGACACTGCGGTGGATCTGTGGAAACAGGATTCAACTGGGTTGTGGAGCCAAACTGCTGGACTTGCTCACTACAAGTAACCTGAATGCATGTAGACGGGAGAGTATTCTTGCTTTGTTGATACAGTGGGGCGTGATCACCAGTGGCCAACAGTAGGTATTAATCGCCTGGCTGATGCTCCATACTGCAATATTTAACGTCCACCGTTTCACCATATGTACACTCTTCTGTCCTGCTTCAGACACAGCACGTCTTCCGGCGGTTAGTTCCTTATTCAGAGCTCCACTCCAGAAGGCTGTCCTAACACGTTCTTTGGTGGACACGGATGGCAGCAAATATTAGGAAGAACATGTATATGTGGCAGAAGAAGAACATGTGTATGTGGCAGAAGAAGAACATGTGTATGTGGCAGAAGAACATGTGTATGTGGCAGAAGAAGAACATGTGTATGTAGCAGAAGAAGAACATGTGTATGGAGCAGAAGAAGAACATGTGTATGCAGCAGAAGAAGAACATGTGTATGTAGCAGAAGAAGAACATGTGTATGTAGCAGAAGAAGAACATGTGTATGTAGCAGAAGAAGAACATGTGTATGTAGCAGAAGAAGAACATGTGTATGGAGCAGAAGAAGAACATGTGTATGCAGCAGAAGAAGAACATGTGTATGCAGCAGAAGAAGAACATGTGTATGTAGCAGAAGAAGAACATGTGTATGCAGCAGAAGAAGAACATGTGTATGCAGCAGAAGAAGAACATGTGTATGCAGCAGAAGAAGAACATGTGTATGCAGCAGAAGAAGAACATGTGTATGTAGCAGAAGAAGAACATGTGTATGCAGCAGAAGAAGAATGTGTATGTAGCAGAAGAAGAACATGTGTATGTAGCAGAAGAAGAACATGTGTATGTAGCAGAAGAAGAACATGTGTATGCAGCAGAAGAAGAACATGTGTATGTAGCAGAAGAAGAACATGTGTATGCAGCAGAAGAAGAACATGTGTATGTAGCAGAAGAAGATCATGTGTATGTAGCAGAAGAAGAACATGTGTATGCAGCAGAAGAAGAACATGTGTATGCAGCAGAAGAAGAACATGTGTATGCAGCAGAAGAAGAACATGTGTATGTAGCAGAAGAAGAACATGTGTATGTAGCAGAAGAAGAACATGTGTATGTAGCAGAAGAAGAACATGTGTATGTGGCAGAAGAAGAACATGTGTATGCAGCAGAAGAAGAACATGTGTATGCAGCAGAAGAAGAACATGTGTATGCAGCAGAAGAAGAACATGTGTATGTAGCAGAAGAAGAACATGTGTATGTAGCAGAAGAAGAACATGTGTATGTAGCAGAAGAAGAACATGTGTATGTAGCAGAAGAAGAACATGTGTATGTAGCAGAAGAAGAACATGTGTATGCAGCAGAAGAAGAACATGTGTATGCAGCAGAAGAACATGTGTATGTAGCAGAAGAAGAACATATGTATGTAGCAGAAGAAGAACATGTGTATGCAGCAGAAGAAGAACATGTGTATGTAGCAGAAGAAGAACATGTGTATGTAGCAGAAGAAGAACATGTGTATGTAGCAGAAGAAGAACATGTGTATGTGGCAGAAGAAGAACATGTGTATGTAGCAGAAGAAGAACATGTGTATGTGGCAGAAGAAGAAGAACATGTGTATGCAGCAGAAGAAGAACATGTGTATGTAGCAGAAGAAGAACATGTGTATGCAGCAGAAGAAGAACATGTGTATGCAGCAGAAGAAGAACATGTGTATGTAGCAGAAGAAGAACATGTGTATGTAGCAGAAGAAGAACATGTGTATGCAGCAGAAGAAGAACATGTGTATGCAGCAGAAGAAGAACATGTGTATGTAGCAGAAGAAGAACATGTGTATGCAGCAGAAGAAGAATGTGTATGTAGCAGAAGAAGAACATGTGTATGTAGCAGAAGAAGAACATGTGTATGTAGCAGAAGAAGAACATGTGTATGCAGCAGAAGAAGAACATGTGTATGTAGCAGAAGAAGAACATGTGTATGTAGCAGAAGAAGAATGTGTATGTAGCAGAAGAAGAACATGTGTATGTAGCAGAAGAAGAACATGTGTATGTAGCAGAAGAAGAACATGTGTATGCAGCAGAAGAAGAACATGTGTATGTAGCAGAAGAAGAACATGTGTATGCAGCAGAAGAAGAACATGTGTATGTAGCAGAAGAAGATCATGTGTATGTAGCAGAAGAAGAACATGTGTATGCAGCAGAAGAAGAACATGTGTATGCAGCAGAAGAAGAACATGTGTATGCAGCAGAAGAAGAACATGTGTATGTAGCAGAAGAAGAACATGTGTATGTAGCAGAAGAAGAACATGTGTATGTAGCAGAAGAAGAACATGTGTATGTGGCAGAAGAAGAACATGTGTATGCAGCAGAAGAAGAACATGTGTATGCAGCAGAAGAAGAACATGTGTATGCAGCAGAAGAAGAACATGTGTATG
>NC_079222.1:49196384-49225086 GCF_029633865.1 Lampris incognitus
TTATTGTTGTTATTGTTATTAATTATAATAACAATGATAATGGTAATAATAATAATAGTAATAATAATAATGGTAATAATAATAATAAGAATGGTAATAAGAATAAGAATAATGGTAATAATAATAAGAATAAGAATAATGGTAATAACAATAATAATAATAATAACAATAATAATAAAACGCCGCCTAGGATATCCACCTTTACTTCAACGTGACAAAAGGCACCAAGAATACTGCAGTAACAACGAGGACAAAAACATGTTGTGCAACCGAACACGTGATAGATAAGAAGGGGAAAATAATTAATAATAATTAAACAGCTCGCCACGTCATATGGGTTTCTGACTGCTCTTGATCGAGGCCCGTCCTGTTCTTAGTTACAGGCTCCCTGCAGGGTAATTAACAGTCACATGGGCTGAGCAATAATGTCCTGAAGACCTACACAACAACCGTGCATTTCAGTTTTTATTAAATAAAAGTGCATTACATGAACCTGCGGCGGAACACCGCCCCCCCCCCCCCCGCCGCCGCCCCCGCCCCCGCCGCCGAGCGGAGCGGAGCGTCCCCCGTCCGCAACATAAATAAGATGAGCCTGCGTAACAAAACGTGTTGTCATCGGAGCGATATGAGGTCTGTGCCGATTACGCACGCACATTCCCATCGCCACCGGCTTCTATATCTACAGGTCATGTGCTGTGAGGGGGGGGGTCCTCCCCCCCTCACGTACCCCCCCTCACGTAATTTCTAAAATTATAATCGGCTCGCCAATAAATCTGTAAGTGGGCTCGTTGAGGTGTTGGCTGGGAGGGCGGTTTGAACCAGACG
Source organism: Lampris incognitus (assembly GCF_029633865.1). Taxonomy (NCBI): domain Eukaryota; kingdom Metazoa; phylum Chordata; class Actinopteri; order Lampriformes; family Lampridae; genus Lampris; species Lampris incognitus. The sequence goes on from NC_079222.1 coordinate 49,197,210, forward strand.
CGCCGGCCGGCCCGATGACGACGCGCGGCCCGCCTCCCTAAGCGGCCTGGCCGCTGCGGGGCGAGGCGAGGCGCGGGCGGGCGGGCGGGCGCGTCCCGCGTGAAATGTGTGGCTTACATGGGAGCGCGTTAACGACTCGACCTGGGTCCAGCCGAGACGCCCGGCCGTGCGCCCTTACACACCAAAACCAAACCAAACCAAACCAAACCAAACCAACCGAACAAACAACCAAACAAAGTGTTTGTACACATAAATTATTCACAGTGGTATAATTTCAATTGAATACACGTGACGCTTATATGTACAGGTAAATACCGTCTCCTCGCGGGCACCCGGCACGTCTGCGGAGTCCGCGTTTGGCCAGAAATCGGGGTTTCCCCTCCGCCGTGACGCACGTCCTCCATCCGCGTGCAGAGCGTGGACGAGTGTGTGCGGGTGTGTGTGCGGGTGTGTGGACGTGCGCGTGCAGTCCTGCCTGACGTCCGCACGAGCTCCAGTTTAATTCAAATAAGTCCCCCCCCTGTCCACCACCCCCCCCCCACGTCCCCCCCCAGGTCCGGCTCTACGAGCTGTCGTTCTCGGACGTGTGACTGAGCAGAGACGCGCTCGGCTTGTGCTTCTTCAGCAGCTGTGTGATCTTCTCGTCGTCCGAGTTGGGGTCCAGCGGCTTGTTGTAGTCGTCGTCGTCGTCCTCGTTGTCCGAGGTGCCCTTGAGCCGCTCCGTCTCCGAGTCCTGCTTCTTCTTCGCCGAGGCCATCTCGGCCGCGTGCCGCTTCCGCCACTTGGTTCTTCTGTTCTGAAACCACACCTAGACAGTAAGGAGCAATGCTGTTTATGTTGCGCCGCACTCCTCTCTCCACCCCCGCCACCACCTCCTCTACTCCTTCTAGTTGCTGATGATTTATTTCTTATTTAGCTACTGCTCATGCATTGCATCGTGAAAAGGGTGACGCTAATATATTTTGGTAGTCCCCAAAAAAAACAACAAGTGCACGAGCGGCTATAAATGAGATGTAAATAATGTGGATAATTGGATAAAGTGCAGGGATTGTCACAAAATATAGAACTAAATGTGTGGCAAGCAAGGAGCTTAGCGTGGCGTCGCTGTGACGGAGGCCCTGTATTTATATTCAAACTCATCCAGTCCAATTCAATTAATAATAAGGCCATGTTGCGGGCACGCGTTATGAGGGATAAACGCGCGTGCAAATCCGATACAAATGTTGCACATATCTCTTAACTTGACATTCATCGCGACGCAACGATTCTCTCACAACTTTGGACTTCCCCCCCTTTTTTTCAGCGGGGAGTCGTTTCATTTTTCCTCAACACTAAAAAAAAAATGGGGAGGAGGAGGGAGGGGGGGTGTCTATTTATTTTTTTAATTTGTATTCCTTTATATTTACCTTAACTTGGCTCTCTGTCATCCCCAACGAGTAAGCTAGCCGGGCTCTCTCCGGCCCCGCGAGGTATTTAGTCTGTTCGAATGTCTTTTCCAGGGCAAAGATTTGCTGTCCGGAGAAAGTGGGGCGAGTGTGTTTCCTTTTCCCGTCCTTGTCCAGTAACACAGAGTTCTGATCTGAAACGATACATTCAGAAATAAGCAAAGCAAAAATAAAAGTTAAAATGCATCAAATCAAAACAAACAAACAAACAAACGAGCAAGCATTGGCTTTACTGAGCAGCGCCGCGCGAGCGGGCGGGACCAGCCGCCATCGAACCCACCACACTAAAGCCCCCTACGCAACAATGGGTCTGTGCCCTGACCCGTCCACCCCCTGCGCCACAACCTCAGCCCGGACCGAAGCAACACTTACGGGGCGAGCACGCGAATCTGGCGTCCCTCCAGTGCGGGCTCTGCATGACGCCCGGCCAGAATATAGGAGTCCTGCTCGGGAGGTCCGCCAGGGGCTTTGGGTAGCGGGCCACCGCCACCGCCGCGGCCCCGGGGCTGAAATAAAGTCCGGGAGGAGGCGGCGGGCTCAGGCTGCTGAAGCGAGGCAATCCCGACAAGATCCCGCCGGACGAGGACGCGGCGACGGACGCCGCGGCCCCCGAGACGATGGAGGGCCGGTTCAGGATGTCGTTTATTCCGTGAGGGGTGGCGGCCGCGCACTGCTGGGGCGTCCCCAGACCCGAGGAGAGTCCCGTGGCGGCTTTGACGCCGGGGGAGGACACCGCGACGCCGCCGGGGTTCGGGGAGGTGGCGGCGGGCGAGGTGGACGAGGAGGGTCCGGTGGAGGAGAGCGGGTAGGTGGGGTAGAGCGGGGTCTTCATCTCGGTCATGCTGTGCAGAGCCGCCAGCGGAGGCGTGCTGAGGAGGAAGGCGCTCTGGCGGGACCCGTCCATCTGACCCACGGCTAACATTACCAACACCCGGGGGGGGGGGGGGAGGCAAAAGAAGAAGAAGAAGAAGAAGAAGGTGCTTCTGGTGAATTATCCCGTAAGTTCGGTTCGCGTCTGAGCCCTCGGGGGGGGTGGTGGGGGGGGGGGGCAGGACAAATGCTGCACCTGACCCGGTGAAAACAAGTGTCCGGATGTGGAGCAGGTTGCTAAAGAAACCCCGCTCTGACTGTGCGCCGCTCTTTATAGGAAGCCCATCCGAGTCTGAACCCGCGGGTGGAGTTTAGGCTCCATAAACGGCGACACGCGCGCAACAAAAAAACACCAAAAAATACAAATGTTGGATGTACAAACGGCTTCAAAACGCGGCGGCGGCGGCGCGGCGGGGTGGGGGGGTGGGTTCCCACGCCGGCCCGGGGTCGCCTCGGTGAGCGGTGCGGTGGGTCAGCCTGCCTGGGAGGAGGAGGAGAGAGACGCGCCGGCTGGGCTCCGCTCGGCATTGAGCTGGTAACACGTTAGCATGGGTTTCTGCCGTCCGCTGCCTCAAAAGTCAAAAGTTTGAAGGGAGGCGAGCAGGAGGCAGGAGGAGGAGGAGGGGGGGAGGGAGCAGCTCGCGTCGCCGTTGGTTAATCTGGCGGTGACGTCGGCGCCCCGTGTACTACGGCTGGGTTTCGGCGTGCGTCCCGATTGGTTAATCCGGCGGTGACGTAGCGATCGGCGTCTACGGTTGGGCGCCGGCCGGGGTTTCGGGCCGCGTCCTGATTGGCTCGCCCGCCGTGGCTCTCGTTCTGCGGGCGGGTTGCTATATAGCCCGGTATCAAACACAAAAGGAGGCGAAACGGTCGAGTAACTTTTAAAAAGGGCGGGTTTCCTTTTATCGTGAAAGGCCCCCCGGATTTAATCTAGTGCGACACGTGAACGTCAGATCCCTCACACTGGCCGATTGTTTGGGCTTCCGGTTGCTGCACATGGATGAGGCCACAGGTGTCAGCGGTCTGGTGGACGGCTGTTGGGCGCTGGGCTCCAGCCAGCCATCAGCTTCCACATCCCGCATTAATGCCGCAATGCCGGGACGACGACTCGGCTTCACATCCGCTTTGTTGTTGTTGTTGTTTTTGTACATAATCGCGCCCAGGTGTGTGGGTTTTTAAACGTCCCGGAAGCAGAGGCGGCGTGACGTGTAGCACCACGCAGACGTAGCTCGGTTCTGTGCCGTGTTGACGCCGGAACAACAACGACCCCCCATTCCGTGTCGCATCTCTTACAGAGAGCGGCGCGGCAGCTCTAATGGCGCGAAAAAGCCTTTGGTGATGATGATGGTGATGATGATGGTGATGATGATGATGATGATGATGATGACGATGATGAACTTTTCCTCCGGTCTGGGCTTTAGAGGAGCTCAGACCCTCCAGCCTCGTTACTGATATTACTTAAAATATGACACATTTGTATTTGCTCACTTCCAAGGTGTGTTTAACAAGTTTATAGGCTGCGGTTAGATTTAATTGCAGTGGGCGGAGCAAATTAGACGAGGGAGCGGAAATGAAAACAAGTTATCTGACGTTTGGATTTGAAGCGTTTCGTGGAGGACTCGACTCAGTTCAGCACCACACCACAAAGATGCCTCAGTGGGTTGAGTTGAGGAAGGTAGTCACACACAACTGACCGCCACACAAAGTGCAGAGTTAAACACGTGAAGTTAAAGACTAGATTTGTGACGTCAAGTTAAAGACTAGATTTGTGACGTGATGTTAAAGACTAGATTTGTGACGTGATGTTAAAGACTAGATTTGTGACGTGAAGTTAAAGACTAGTTTTGTGACGTGAAGTTAAAGCCTAGATTTGTGACGTGAAGTTAAAGACTAGATTTATGATGTGAAGTTAAAGACTAGATTTGTGACGTGAAGTTAAAGAATAGATTTGTGACGTGAAGTTAAAAACTAGAATTGTGACGTGAAGTTAAAGACTAGATTTGTGACGTGAAGTTAAAGACTAGATTTGTGACGTAAGTTTAAGACTAGATTTGTGACGTGAAGTTAAAGACTAGAATTGTGACGTGAAGTTAAAGACTAGATTTCTGACGTAAGTTAAAGACTAGATTTGTGACGTGAAGTTAAAGACTATATTTGTGACGTAAGTTAAAGTCTAGATTTGTGACAAGAAGTTAAAGTCTAGATTTGTGACGTAAGTTAAAGACTAGTTTTGTGAAGTGAAGTTAAAGACTAGATTTGTGATGTGAAGTTAAAGACTAGATTTGTGATGTGAAGTTAAAGACTAGATTTGTGACGTGAAGTTAAAGACTAGATTTGTGATGTGAAGTTAAAGACTAGATTTGTGACGTGAAGTTAAAGACTAGATTTGTGATGTGAAGTTAAACAATAGATTTGTGACGTGAAGTTAAAGACTAGATTTGTGACGTGAAGTTAAAGACTAGATTTGTGACGTAAGTTAAAGACTAGATTTGTGATGTGAAGTTAAAAACTAGATTCACATGTGGCATGAAGTTAAAGACTAGATTTGTGACGTGAAGTTAAAAACTAGATTTGTGATGTGAAGTTAAAGACTAGATTTGTGATGTGAAGTTAAAGACTAGATTTGTGACGTGAGTTAAAGACTAGATTTGTGACGTAAGTTAACGATTAGATTTGTGACGTGAAGTTAAAGACTAGATTTGTGACGTAAGTTAAAGACTAGATTTGTGATGTGAAGTTAAAGACTAGATTTGTGACGTGAAGTTAAAGAATAGATTTGTGACGTGAAGTTAAAGACTAGATTTCTGACGTGAAGTTAAAGACTAGATTTGTGACGTGAAGTTAAAGAGTACATTTGTGATATGTGAAGTTAAAGACTAGATTTGTGACGTGAAGTTAAAGACTAGATTTGTGACGTGAAGTTAAAAACTAGATTTGTGACGTGAAGTTAAAGACTAGATTTGTGATGTTAAATTAAAAACTAGATTCACATGTGATGTGAAGTTAAAAACTAGATTTGTGACGTGAAGTTAAAGACTAGATTTGTGATGTGAAGTTAAAGACTAGATTTCTGATGTGAAGTAAAAAGACTAGATTTGTGACGTGAAGTTAAAGACTAGATTTGTGATGTGAAGATAAAGTCTAGATTTGTGACAAGAAGTTAAAGTCTAGATTTGTGACGTGAAGTTAAAGACTAGATTTGTGACGTGAAGTTAAAGACTAGTTTTGTGAAGTGAAGTTAAAGACTAGTTTTGTGATGTGAAGTTAAAAACTAGATTCACATGTGGCGTGAAGTTAAAGACTAGATTTGTGACGTAAGTTAAAGACTAGATTGCTGATGTGAAGTTAAAAACTAGATTTGTGACGTGAAGTTAAAGTCTAGATTTGTGACGTGAAGTTAAAGACTAGATTTCTGATGTGTGAAGTTAAAGACTAGATTTGTGACGTGAAGTTAAAGACTAGATTTCTGATGTGTGAAGTTAAAGACTAGATTTGTGACGTGAAGTTAAAGACTAGATTTGTGACGTAAGTTAAAGACTAGATTTGTGATGTGAAGTTAAAGACTAGATTTGTGACGTGAAGTTAAAGACTAGATTTGTGACGTAAGTTAAAGACTAGATTTGTGACGTGAAGTTAAAGACTAGATTTGTGACGTAAGTTAAAGTCTAGACTTGTGATGTGAAGTTAAAGACTAGATTTATGATGTGAAGTTAAAGACTAGATTTGTGACGTGAAGTTAAAGACTAGATTTGTGACGTGAAGTTAAAGACTAGAAATGTGATGTGTGAAGTTAAAGACTAGAACTAGATTTGTGACGTGAAGTTAAAGACTAGATTTGTGACGTGAAGTTAAAGACTAGACTTGTGATGTGAAGTTAAAGACTAGATTTATGATGTGAAGTTAAAGACTAGATTTGTGACGTGAAGTTAAAGACTAGATTTGTGACGTGAAGTTAAAGACTAGAAATGTGATGTGTGAAGTTAAAGACTAGAACTAGATTTGTGACGTGAAGTTAAAGACTAGATTTGTGACGTGAAGTTAAAGACTAGATTTGTGACGTGAAGTTAAAGACTAGACTTGTGATGTGAAGTTAAAGACTAGATTTGTGACGTGAAGTTAAAGACTAGAATTGTGACGTGAAGTTAAAGATTAGAAGTAGATTTGTGACGTGAAGTTAAAGACTAGATTTGTGACGTGAAGTTAAAGACTGGATATCTGATGTGTGAAGTTAAAAACTAGATTTGTGACGTGAAGTTAAAGACTAGATTTGTGACGTGAAGTTAAAGAATAGATTTGTGATGTGAAGTTAAAGACTAGATTTGTGATGTGAAGTTAAAGACTAGATTCACATGTGATGTGAAGTTAAAGACTAGATTTGTGACGTGAAGTTAAAGACTAGATTTGTGATGTGAAGTTAAAGACTAGATTTGTGATGTGAACTTAAAAACTAGATTTGTGACGTGAAGTTAAAGACTAGATTCGTGACGTGAAGTTAAAAACTAGATTTGTGATGTGAAGTTAAAGACTAGATTTGTGACGTGAAGTTAAAGACTAGATTTCTGAGGTGTGAAGTTAAAGACTAGATTTGTGATGTGAAGTTAAAGACTAGATTTGTGATGTGTGAAGTTAAAGACTAGATTTGTGACGTAAGTTAAAGACTAGATTTCTGATGTGAAGTTAAAGACTAGATTTGTGACGTAAAGTTAAAGACTAGATTTGTGCCGTGAAGTTAAAGACTAGATGTGTGACGTGAAGTTAAAGACTCGATTTCTGATGTGACATTAAAGACTAGATGTGTGACGTGAAGTTGAAGACTAGATTTGTGACGTGACAGCAACAGCATGGTTAGCAACAACAGCTAAGGGGTAGCGAGTGTATCCTGGGATCATAACAGTATAAGTGGTCTAATTAGTAGACTGAACTAATCAGGGCAGATGTGAAAAATGCCCTCTGACAAATGTTTTTTTTTGCCTTACACTTGCTATCCATGTTAGCCAAATTAACACAACCCCCCCCCCTCGCGCACAAAAAAAATGGCCGTCAAATTCTGAGTTGCTGCTGAATTTGGTCAAAATGGCCTCTTATTTTTCTGTATGTTTTATGTAAATTGTTGTGGACAATGTGGGCAAAAACTCCAACCAAAGTTCTCAGAGACATCATAGGACACACACACACACACACACACACACACACACACACACACACGCACGCACGCACGCACGCACGCGCGCGCGCGCGGGTCAGCTACACGTGTTAAATGGCCGGTGAGGACTGAATTCCTCAATTAACCCTTGTCGTTGTGACCTCTGTGCCCTGGCCAGACCACTTGGTGCTTGTCATATCTTGGGAAGAGGTGGCCTTTACACTGACGTACGCTAAAGAGAGCCGGGTTAAAAATAAACCCCACTCCTCACAAAACCTCCCCAGGTGCTGTGGCATCCCGCATTAGAGTCATCAGGAAAGCCTCCACATGGCTTTTGTGTTTTCGGCCAGCTGACAGCTACAATAAACTGTAAAGTGAGTAACACTTGATGTACTCACTTAACGACTGCACTTTCTCACCTCTACCAAAAATATATCGTGGGGAGCTATTTCGGTATTTAACTGAACAACAGTAAAACAGTCGGATTGGTGTTTGTTCCTTGGACACTGTCCCAGCTGTGGTTGGCTGCAGCAGCAGGCATGCAGACCTGCACCAGCCGCCGGTGCAGGACGATGCATTGAAGGCATGCATGCATGCATGCACAAGGTGTTGCTGGCGGCCCGGTGAGGGGGGGGGGGACTTGAGGGTCCATATCAGCTGACACTCGCTCTTAACATGCCAATACAACTGCGCGGATTCACATTTCAAACGAATTAAGTGACATTATGGATGGGCGGTTGACAGCATCGACATACGTATTTTACATTCCGCTAAATCAAGCGTTTCGACAAGGTCGATTTTTCCGTAATTATTTGAACGTCTCCGCAGTGGAAAGATGGTAAAGAAATAAGTTTTTACCTCGAGCTGAAATTAGTGATGTTGCTGGAGAGGGAGCCGAGGGAGAGGAATCAATCGTCTGTTTCCCTCCTGGCTAATAAGATAAATAATTCAGACAGAGTCCATTTGGACGTTTCACGTTCGGCATAATCGGGTGTGGGAAAACTAACCGGTGTCTTGACGGCGATTCATTCAAGGACCGTGATACAACAGCGCCTCCCTGTGGTCGTCGGTAAAACTGCACGACCTCAAACCTGCATCGAGCTCCTCGCTGGCTGCTCTTGACACGTACGTATACTTTCTGCCATTTTTGATACCATCGGTAAGAACCGTTTGCCCGAGAGTGGGAGCCAAATCCGAACCGGGCAGGGTGTTCAAAATAAGCTCCAACGTATTTCAGGGCAGAAAACCCAGCAAGGGGGGTTGCACAAGCCAGTGCATTCTCAGTGCCATACAGAACTATGGAGAGTAAGGTCGGCAGTAGCTGTCACTCAGCAACCCATCCTGATACTCGGACCACTTGTCATAACTGTGCCCCAGGAAAGACAATGGTAGCTCCTCCACGGGCAGAAGGTCGGAGCTACCATTCATATCTGATCTGTGCGGGGGGGGGGAGGGGGTGAATATAACATCAGAAGTCGTGTAGAGACGGCTACTTGAAGCTTCATATCAGCAACGCCCGAGGGGGTGTGCCAGCAGGCCTCCACCGTGAGGACGCTTCGGCGGCAGCGCCACCCTCAGGACAGGAAGGTATTGTAGCGAATTCGGGGGACAACGCAACCACAGGAAGTGCCGCGGCCGGGACGCGAACCCGTATCGCCCGCACCGCAGGAGGCATCGCTAACCGCTCGACTAAAGGGTCAGACCCGCCAGTGTGTCTTCTTATCCATGCACGTTACACTATATATATATATATATATATATCAAAGTATTACAATCATTTTTCCTGTATCCGTGTTGATTATGTGTGTGTGTGTGTGTGTGTGTGTGTGTGTGTGTGTGTGTGTGTGTGTGTGTGTGTGTGTGTGTGTGTGCATTTTCGTGTAATTTAAAATGTATCGAAATCGATCATGTCTGATTTAAAACTATCGTAAACTACGCCAACAAATGCCCAACATCGTGACCGTTTACGCCTAAGCGTGATCGCGTCGTCGGCCAATGATACGTCACTTCCTGCCCTGACAGGGGCCGCTCTCCGTCTCCGTCCCCCGTATTTCTGACAGCTTTGCTGTTCGCTTTCAGAAATAGGAGGCAGAAAGAAGTTATACGACTCAAAATCTCAGAAAAAAAATAAAAGCACAATTTGATTTACTAGATACTCCACAGAAGAACTCGCTGAGTGTTATAAGATCTTATTTCAGTTGCTGAGAGTAACTAATTTGATTGAGATTCGAGTGTCTTTTTTGTGGGGATGGTGGGGGGGGTAGTGTCCACACTCCGTACCAGACAGTGGCGGTAACGCGGTGATTCGTTGTTTGCCAACCGCCAAGAAACACCAAGTAGAAGAAGAAGGACGCGCCAAACTACGTCATCAAAAGGGCGCCAGTGTAATACCGGCAAATTCCAAGCTGAACGAAGGATTGTGGTGGTAAAATTTTACCCTTTAATTGCTATTTGTGTCGAATATGTCCCCCACGGCAATTAAAGCAAGATGTATAGAGTATCATGCGTTTACACTGTTTGGGCTGGAATCGATCACTCTGATTTTGTTGATTGGACACAAATGAAGAAGTATGCCGGTGTTAGAAGTAGGGTCGCCAACTCCTTGAAATGGAAATAACGTACAGGGGACATGGGCGGGGCTTGGATGGACGGGGCGGGGCTTGGATGGACGGGGCGGGGCGGGCATAACAAATATGTGCCTTACACCACACACACATACACATATATATATATATATGTATATATATATATATGGTGATTCCTTGTTTTAAGGAACGGTTGGCCACCCTAGTTAGAAGTTATGATCCACGATTGTTTTCTTAAGTCATTTAAGCAACATGAAACGGGCCTTTTGGAACAGCAGTCACGTGTGTCCAGTCTTAATCTTTAAACTTAACCTCCACACCAACCCTAGCCCCTGCCTTAACCCAATATTAACCCCAGCATACAAATAGGGAGTCCCAGCTAAAACAGCCTGGTCCACCACCGTTGTACTTCATTTTGTAAAGTTCAGGTACTGGGGTACTTGCTTTTGAAAATACTTACGTGTTCAACAGTACATTTTCTTTTTAGTGTCAGCGCATTGTTGTGCTGTTGCCACAATGCATTTGCAGAACCCAGTGACTGAAACACCCGACTGGATGCACTGACTTGCTTGCAGAACCTGTAGAATAAGACGCTTGCAGAATGTGCTACAAACTCAGCCTATACAAACACAATTGAATAGACAAAAGGACAGCGGTTGTTGTTGTTGGTTTTTTAATTTACACAACAATAAAACAATTTAATAAAACAACCAACCTACTTTCCCAGTTACACACCTCTAGCCTTATAAACTGCCCGACAGCAACACTGCTTTAAGTGAGACGCACACAAGAAATAAATAAAGATTATATTAATTCACAACCAAACAAAACTTTCAGATAATTAAGTATTGGTTCATTTTGAGGTAACATCCACCCAATTTTAAAGTCCAGAAGAAGTGCACTTACGCTGTCAGTGCAAACAATTTGTAGCGGCTAACTTCTACTGTACTGTCCATCTCACAGTCTCTTGTGAGGCAATCCTCAGTCTAGTGAAACCTGAAGTTCTGACTCAACTTCAGCAGAAGCTGGCCTTCAAAGTTGTGTGTGAATTAATTCTCCCCCATCTTGGGCCAAAGATCAATCCAGCTGCACTAAAAAGCCTTTCACGGGGGCTGCGCGTGGCTTGAGCGACGGGCTGGATGGACCCCAGCTGGGCAAGAGGTCAAGGGGTCCACACCTTCAGCCGTACACCTCAGGTACGCGTCCAGTTGTCTGGCCGTGTCCTGTGTGCACGTGGCTCATATTAGAAAAGAGATCCTCTTCGTCAGAAGCACTTGAGGGGTTGCCAGCAGGCCGCACCAGTAACTTGCAAGTTCAGTGTTGAAAAAAGCATAAATGAGAAACTGACCATGGATAAGTTCGTGAGGGTCCCATCCCCCTTATCTAGTTTGAGGACGTCTTCATCACTGGTCCAGGGTGTTTTGCATTTTGGATGAAGAGCGGCTGCAGCAACCAGCTCTGGGTCACACGTCAATTTCTTCAAACCGTCTTTATTAGTGTATACACATTTCTTTACTTAAGAAAATTAATGCGTCCCCTGTCGATACATTTGTAGCCCACTTCCTCAGAACGTCAGCGACGCCCGCCGGGCCGCAGCCGGCGACAGCGACACACAGCGGCGTGGCGACATACAGCAATGAAGTCGCCGCCGGCGCGAGACGGGACCCTTCATAGAAATGTAGCGGAGTCACACGTACATGTCTTTCAAATGTAGCGGAGTAAAAGTAATAGGCTTTCGAGTAAATGTACTTCGTTACTTTCCTAAATTGTAATGTTCCTGACCTTATTCCACCCCGAAGACCAGGAGATAGTGGGTGAAGCGCTCGGCTTTGTCCACTTCATCTGAGAATTCCGTTTCCATCACCCTTTCACTTAAGCCACCCTCTTTCCCAGCACCTTTCCAATGGGGGGCGCTATTCTAATCGAAATTCGACACATCCCTTCAGCTTTTTAATTCATGCTGACAGAATACAAGAGCATGCTCAAGTCCGCTGTCCCTTACACCTCCTCAATTAAAAGGTAGAATATAGCCACACTACTGCATAAGCAACAAGTATTTTTATTCCTTCTGCTCATGTATATAGACAAGTTTTGCTTCTCCAATTAGGACATTCAGAACCGTCCACTTTGACATCCATTGTTCTGTAACCTGCCCCCAAAATGCTGTTTTCGACCACCTTTCATCCAGACACTGGAAGAAAATCCCCAATACATCAAACAAACCTTCTGTTGCATTCCCCAAAACATTTAACAAATATTTCCATCATTCCACAATAGACGTTTGTCCTACATCATCTACGTCCTACATACATGGGACACTGTAGGGTGATTAATCAGATATGGGCAGCAGGGAGGTCCAGTGGTTAGCGCAGTCACCTCGCAGCGGGAGGGTCCTGGGTTCAAAACCCCGGGGTAGTCCAACCTTGGGGGGCATCCCAGGTCATCCGGTGTGGAGTTTGCATGTTCTCCCCATGTCTGCGTGGGTTTCCTCTGGGTGCTCCAGTTCCCCCACACAGTCCAGACATGTAGGTCAGGTGACTCGGCCGTACTAAATTCTCCCTAGGTGTGGATGTGTCCAGGGTGTCTCCCCGACCGCCGCCCAATCACTGCTGGGATAGGCTCCAGCATCCCGTGACCCTAATTAGGTTAAGCCGCTTGGATAATGGATGGACAAGAATCACTTCTAGTAAACTCTAGAAACATAAATATAGGAAACTTCACCAAGAAACAATGGAGAGAGACATTGTTATTTAATGGGATGAATTTCAAAAGTATAAAAAATGTTGTCTTTCAAAAAAAAAAGCTGAGACATCCATATGGTCAAGGGCTCCACTTTATTTGATTTATTCGCGTGCCATGAGTTTCTGCTTCTTCAGCTTCTTCTGTGATACCTGCACAACAGTAGACTAATCAGTATACATGTCCATCACTACAGACAATGAAAACGTTTTAAGGCTAGTTGCTCAGCATTGAATATTCTTTTCATGGGAAATCCAAAGGTGTCCTAAGGAGTCATCATTGCAACCATATGTACTGAAACCTCCAAGTAGATGCACAGGTCAAAAACAGCCGTCTCTGTTAAGAAGGCAATACTTTCCTTTTGCTTTCTCTTCAAGTGTAAATAACTAGCTAAAATTGACCGTCAATTTGTTTACAACACGCATATGTACCTTTTTCTTCTGGGTAACCTCCTCCTCGGGCTTGGGCACAATTTGCTCCTTCTCAGTAAGAATCATCTCAATGTGACAGGGAGAGCTCATATATGGGTTGATGCGACCATGGGCACGGTATGTGCGCCTGCGCATCTTAGGAGCCTTGTTAACCTGAATGTGCTCAATAACCAGAGAATCCACGTCTAAGCCCTGCAACAACAACAAAAACAACAACATACGAGTGATTGGGGGGTCGGAGATGCATGCATCCTGAAACAGAAAGATGTCACACAACGGGAGGCGGGGGGGGGGGACAAGATGCGTCAAACTTGCACGTGTCCAACCTCTCTCACTGAGAGACTGAGAAGTCTTGCCTACATTAACCTTTTTATGAGCCCTCAAAAGCTATGATGCAAACAGCCACTAAAAGCCAGTATATATATTTATTTATTTTTGGATGATCCCCGTAGGGGAATTACACTCTGCATTTAACCAATCCCAGCTGTGTAGCTTGGAGCAGTGGGACAGTTAATTTTGTATTTGGCTTTAAAACATTTATAATACCAACAGATGTTGAGTACATACAGCTAAATTATTTTACTCTCATTTCAAACATTGAGACTTTTTTTTAATTTCAAGTTAAATTAAAACATTAAATTAGATTAACAGACTGCAAGGTTCTGAATATTTGGTTCAGTTCATAGCTTAGTGCATGTGTAATGCCGATACTTGAAGATTCTTAACACATGGCTGGTACATTAAATATCTGACTTGAAACACTTAACCTATGCCGTTCGGTCATTATAAATTCAAGCTGCTACTACTACTACTTTCGGCTCCTCCCGTTAGGGGTCATCACAGCAGATCATCCATTTCCATCTCTTCCTGTCCTCTGCATCTTCCCCTGTCACACCAGCCCCCTACATGTCCTCCCTCACCACATTCATAAACCTCCTCTTCTCCTCTTCCCTGGCAGCTCCATATTCAGCATCCTTCTCCCAATATACCCAGCATCTCTCCTCCACACATGTCAAAGCCATCCCAACCTTGCCATTTTACATTCAGACATTGTTTATTCAGGACTTGTATATTCTGAACATTCAATGCCTTCCCTGGCCTCAACTGGCTGAAGAGTGGAGATCAGCTTAAAATGTAAATTCATAGGATTGTCAAGAAACTTGCACAAATGTATCCAATATTTTTCTCAAGTTAATGATATCCACAATATTTCTCTAACTGTTGATCTGGGATTATCACACACACAACAGTCTCTAGAGTGAAGAATGTCGTGAAAAACAACAATCCATTGAGAGGCAGTTCTGTGGACGGAAAGGATGAGAGGTCAACTGAGAATGGCCATACTAGTTCGAGCTGACAGAAAGGCTACAATAACTCAAGATAACCACTCTACAATTGTGGTGAACAGAAAAGCACATCAGAATGCGCAACAATTCAAACCTTGAGGCAGGTGGGCTACAACAGCAGAAGCCCACATCAGTTTCCTCTTGTCAGCCAACAGAAAGCTGAGGTTGCAGTGAGCATAGGCTCACAAAAACCGAACAGTTGAAGACTGGAAAACTGTAGCCTAGTCCAGGACTCACTTCTTGGTCCCTTGCTCTTCTATCTTTACATCTCTCCTCTTGTCCCAATTCCTTACAGCTGTGGAATAAATTTACACTGCTATGCTGATGATACTCAACTGTATATACGTACATGTAAAGTCAATCATTTCCATATATCAGAAATCTAGAGACATGTTTGTCCAACGGTGAACACTGGGTGTCGTCTAACTTCTTGCAAATTAATTCTGAACAAGACTAGGTCAAAACCTACTATATGGCTGGACCATGCATGTTTAATGTCCGAAATTGTGGCGAAGTTGTTACAGGGATAGTCAGTGACAGTGTCTATAATAGAGCTCGGCTGATACAGGATTTTTAAGAACAATACCGATTTCGATATTTGAGGATTTAAAATCCGATATTCTTTTTCAGAATCATAAAAAGATTTCCCCTATAATCTGTTTTGTAGTTATCCAAGAGTACTCACAAAGATAACATGACATAATGTAGTTTAGAAAATAAAATTGTTTTGTTGTCATAAATACAACCTAATACCAACCCTAAACATGACATGGGAAGGACTCAGCCAGACATTTCTCCGTTCTCGGCTGAGACGGACTGTGTAGCAGTGCAACACATGTTTTTCGATTTAATTAAAGGCATTTATTGTTAAGGATTCGGTTGTTCTACTGTATTATTATGTGTTATTTGTAAATTTAAAAAAAATTTCCAAACGGTTTGGTGTGTTTTACTTATGCATGTTTGTAATCTTGAGGGATTTGGCTGAACGAGGTCCTATCTATGCACTTTTTGTGACATAATAAAGGTTTGTGACTTTTGAATATGGATAAATTATAGAGCTACATAAATGCTAATAGGCTCCAAATGCAACGACAACGCCTTACAAAACGCTGTGAAACAGAAGCGCAGAAACAGCATACTAGTGCCAACAAAACTTAAGAGTTGCGATTTATATTTATTTATAATTTTTTACATTGTCATTCCTCAGTACTCATGAATTTTGTCCTCTCTATTTAACCCTTCTTCCTATACACTAGGAACATTGGATGGAGACCAACTTCCAGAACCAGATTTCAGTCAGTTATTAGCCTAAGTCTGTAACGTTTCCCAGGCTGAACCTAACAAGGGTCAAACAGAGATACAAAACACCCATATTTTTTGTTAAGCGTGGTTCGATACCTGTACACAGTCCCAACATTTTCCCCAGATTCTGGTCTTCTTTTTTTTTTAAATCTCAAATGGGGCCACAGCCTATCTAAACTGTGGTGTTTTGTTGACTTTTAATTCTATTTTGCAACTTGATTTTGCGGTGTGCAGTTTATACTCATTGCATGCAATCTCAAGCATGGTTTTTGTCTAATGAACCCATACTAAGGTTGGACAGCCATCAGCTTCAAGGACTTCAAAACGTACCTTGAGCTCAGCATTGCTTTCAGCATTTTTGAGCATGTGAAGGAGGAACTCTGCACTTTTCTTGGGCCAGCGTCCCTGTGTCCAACCAAACTGCTTTGCCTGAAATAGAAATGTGTGCAGTTATTTACAGTTCAATAAAACCTTTGTTCAAATTAATGCCGCTAAATTTGCTCAGGTTTAATTGTTTAGTTTTCATGTTTAAATCCAAAGGTGTCCTAAGATGGTCATCATCGCAACTTTTATCACAGGAAACACAGCTCACACATAGGCTTTCCGTTACACAGTTGTAACCAGGGCCTTATAGTGCCATTGCGTTTGCTTTGATAAGGAGTAAGCTTGTTTCGCTTTTTTTTTGTTTTTTAAAGAAGGGACTCACCTGGGCACATCTTCCAACACCGCCATTGTAACGACGGAAAGGGACACACTGATGTTTGACAACAACATCCCTCAAATACTTGTTAGCCTTACGGATGTGCATGCCTTTGATGGCCTGGGCTGTCTCACGGGTGTTCTGTTAACAAACAAGCATTTCCAGAGTACAATTTAGAATGACAGGAAAGCGTAAGACTGCATTAGCGTCAGTGGAATTTTTCAATACCAGTATGGGTGTCAGGAGTTTAATACCAAAGACATTTTTATACCATGTATAAATGGGGATTTTTAACCTTTAATACAGCCAGTTAGTTATTCATTCATTATTAAAATGTAAGTCTATGTTAAAGTATAAGATATATTGCTGCAATCTAGGACTGTAAAATTACAGTTTACAATTAAACAGTGATTAGTTACATCAAATTACCTCAAGGAAAATGGCTCAAATGGGATAGAGGTACTTGATAAAGGTAGAGTTAGACAAGAAGAGAGCGAGGTTGTCTTTATTTCAGTTGTTTCCGTTTGATTACTTTAGAACTGAGCTATCATGGTAAAAGGAGTTGGTGCGGAAAAGGTCAGCCAAACCAAGGCCAAGCAGCTGTTTTGTTATCTAAGCCAGACGACTTCACAGAAAATGAGTGCACCCTGATAGCGCTCAAAGCCCACTGTTTAGTATTTTTTTTCCCTACCGATTCACAATTGGGTATAATGCACAGCTTAAATTAAATTGTCAATGTTGAGGACAATTAAGTTCCCACACACTACCTGACGACGTGTCATGTAACGGATGTAAATGGCGGCTTGACCAAACAGCAAACTGGAGGCTGTAAGACTCAATATAAACCAACCCTCGAGGTGGCTAACAGTACAAACAAGTTTATCATACAGCTAGAAATGTTATCATAAATTTATTATACAGCTGACCATGTATTAAGAGCTCAAAGTTTGACAATGTGCATGACCACATGCACACCATGAACCTCATAATAAAACCGTCTCATAGATTCATTTTACATTTATTTTAAGAACATTTTCCCATATAGAGTAGTGGTGTCCAACCCTGCTCCTGGACGGCTACCAACCTGTCGTTTTTCACACCAACCCTAATTTAACACACCTGACTCTGATAATTACCTACTGGCCAAGACCTTGATTAACTGAATCAGATGCGTTAAATCAGGGTTGGCGTGAAAGCCTGCAGGAGGGTAGCTCTCCAGGAGCAGGGCTGGACACCACTGACATAGATTAAAGTTAACAGACTGGTACTGTCCCCCTTGCTATTGGCTGGGCATCTTAACAAGCAAGTCAATTGCTGTCCATAAAAATCTATCAAATGTTACGGACACATCAATTACTGGAAACACCTTTTGCTGCCTACTGTTAAATTGACAACACTTAAACTAGGAAAATCTGGTAACTTCAATGAATTAGAAATAAACAAAGGGAAAAAATGTCTCTATATACACGTTTAGTAGTATAGGTAGGATTTAGTGTGTACATAAACACAATAAATTACACCCAGCGCAATAGAGCAGTAATGTAGTCCCAGAGCAATTATGATAGTAATTGCTAAGACTCCAGTCTTGAACAGAATGGAACTCATTCTTTGGTTTGGGCACACCACAGCTTTAGCTCTAAATCCGGGTGGGCACTCCTATCCAGAAAGGGCCGGTGTGGGTGAAGGTTTTTAACCAGTACAGTCTTTGCTGAGGAACCTGATCATGAGACACAGGCGTGTGAAAGACCTTCACCCACACTGGCCCTTTCTGGATAGGAGTGCCCACCCAGTCCAGGCATCCACCATTTGCAACTTAAACGCCAAGAGGGCGTCTTACCTTGAAGTGAACCCGGAGGTTGGAACCCCTGGACTTGCAGGCTGAAAGAGCAGATTAACAAGCAGGCCATTAAAACGAAATACCTGAGACTTAACTTAAGGTCAATGTGAGTATTTAGCAAGTCAGTTAGGCTCGTATTTTCATGGGTTAATCCAAAGGTGTCCTAAGCAGTCATCAGTCCCACTACGTTTCCGCGGCACGCCGTGTTGCTCTCCCGGCGTGGGGGGGGGGGGTACTTACACTTGGTGGGGTTCTCTGGGTCAAGCGAGTAGCGGACCATTTTGGGGGGTCTGCAGCTGGGGAAGACATGAACCGTGTTAAGCGTTATTACCCGTACTCACATCCGGCCAACACGCGCGTCTCCCTAGCCGCCATGCCGCTGCCCGACACGGCGTCCGTAGCCGACGCAGCGACACGAATGACGGCTTTATCGTTTACGAGTGAGGCTTAACAAGCCTAGCGGACCGACACAACAATTAACGACAAAACCCCCCCGGCTGGGGTCGTGCTTTACGCTCATCGTCGTCAGTTAACCGGGGTAGGCAAAGATGGCGGATCCCGCAGCCGCTACGGCCACAGCTGGGTTGTACAGGACGCTAGTTTTAAGTCTTAAAGAGAATCTCACACGCCAATATACACAAATACGACAGGACTTATCATTTGCCACAATAATACGCGAAACAAATGCACTTGCGTAGCGGGATGCCGCAGATTCCGGCAAGATTGAAAGCTCACTTCGATCTCCGGCGCAACGGAGCACTACTCACCTTGGGCCACGGAAGCGAAAAGGAAGTACGTCCGGCTTCTTCGGGTTTTAATGGCCGGTTGCGTCCGGTTCGCAACGCGTTGGCGCCGCCTGCTGGATATAAATGGAAGCGACTTTTGAGTCCTCCTTAATTAGTCCGGGTTTTTTGTAGGAATCTTATTTTCGGAATGTGTGTGTGTGTGTGTGTTAGTGTAGATAGCGGGACCGAAAACTAAAGCACTTATGATCCTAATTCTTTTTGGAGGTGGTAGGTATTGTCTCAGAGAGTACGGGAAAAATCCCAGACAATTAAAATTATGCATAATTATGCATAAATATGCAAAATATGTATTTTTCTAAAAATTGGTAAACCACTTTTCTCGGCGTTTCACGTGATTCTGAGCATCTTTGATTTTTTTTCACCTGTATAAAAAAAAAAATGTCTGGGACTTCGAAATATTTTGGCATTATGCAAAATATATGCATTTTTGCAAAAATGTACTTATGATCCAAATTTTTTTGGAGGTGGTAGGTATTGTTCCAGAGAGGACCAGAAAAATAGCAGAAAATTAAAATAATTATGCAAAATATGCATTTTCTAAAAATGGCTAAAAACCACTTTTCTCAGCATTTCAGATGATTCTGAGCATTTGGGGGGAGGGAGTCGGAGTGGGGGGGGGTTTAGGGGCGGGGGGAAGGCGGTTAGCTGGCAGGACGAAGAGGAGGGAGATTTAGACGGGTGGAGAACCACACCGCTACATTGTAGCGGGGTTCTTCTAGTGAAAATATACAGTTGAACGCCTCGCTTCCACGCTGATGCGTGGAAACGGACTTAAGGTCAATATCTGTAGCCTCCGCCCTCAAGTCCTCATACCGCCTCTGTCTCTGCGGCGGATATTCTTTGCAGTTAAAACAACATGCTCTGCAGCCTCTGTTGTGACAGTAGTCCCATTCTCCAGCTGGGAGTTTTTCAACACGTTATCTTTTGTTGTTTTCTTTTTTTAAGTATGCTTACAGTGGTAAACAAGAGAAAAGGAAGTGAAAAGGAAAGAAAATACAAATATAGCCACGAGCAGCATGAGAACTTCTGGGCCTTGATGCTTACTGAACTGCTTGCTTGTGGATTTGAACCATAAACCTTCAGAGCAGGCGGCTGACAGACTGCACCACTGAGGGCCACAGCTTATCGCAAAAGTGCAGTCACAAATGTTTATTGTCGTTAATTTGTCAACAATTATTTTGTTGGTCATTTTGGGACATGCGCCGCCCACCGCATTCTTCACACCGCGCCTCACAGCGAGAAGGTGCCGGGTTCGAGCCCCGGGGTAGTCCAACCTTGGGGGTCGTCCTCTGTGTGGAGTTTGCATGTTCTACCCGTGTCTGCGTGGGTTTCCTCCGGGGGCTCCGGTTTCCTCCCACAGTCCAAAGACATGGAGGTCAGGTGAATCGGCCGGACTAAATTGTCCCTAGGTATGAATGTGTGTGTGTGTGTGTGTGATGGCCTGGGGCGGCCTTGTCCAGGGTGTCTCCCCACCTGCCACCCAATGACTGCTGGGATAGGCTCCAGCATCCCCACGACCCTGAGAGCAGGATACGCGGTTCAGATAATGGATGGATGGAATTATGGGACATGTCCTGCTGCCCATGATCAGTAAAATGGTATTTGCAAGCAGTTGTGCTGTTAACTGGTTTGCCACTGAGTGGGGACATCATTTATGAGGAGCAAGGAGTTTCCACATTCATCTATGTGTTGCAGAGGGCAAACACCATTAACTGTAGCTTTAATGATGCACAGGTTCTATAGAAAACGGACAGCGCCTTTTAAGCTCTTTCCTTACACACTCCCCAAATGGCAAACGAGATCAAGACAAAACTGCTGTTGATGCTGAGTGACACTTGTCTGTCCAAGTGTGCATGTCTTCAGTATATCCTGCTATCAAACAAATGCAAACCTTTTATGAGATTGTTTGAGGAGCAGGCTGCGGTTGGGCTTTCCTTTACTTGTCTACATTATATAGCTGGCTAACACACATCTTAGATATGGACCTACCTATGTGTCTGAATAAAGTGAGACATACTTGATTGATTGATTGATTGATTGATTGATGCATCGTGTTGTCAGCTCTGGTGACGTCATGGCCTCACGCTGCAGTTATTCATTGAAATCCAGTGCACTTATGCTGAAACACAGTGTGTGTACTCATGATGGAGCGACACAGGTTTAAATTCCACTGACAAGTGCAACCTGATATCGGATATCCCTATTCAGCCAAATTAAAGTGAAAAAATGCTACGCCTTTAAACCATGTTTCATAACTTCCCTTGAGCACAGCTCGCCATTGATGGCTGCTTTAGTTGTGCAGACATGACGAGCAGTTAGCAAGCTTTTTGTTTTACCGCATGATTTATTCTCATGTTCCCTTTTTTTTGGGGGGGGAGGGGGGGCTTCTCACAGTAGCTGGGAAGCACTGTGCAATGATTTATTCTGGAATTATTCTGGAATTGGCGGTAAGGTGGTGCAGTGGTTAGCGCGGTCGCCTCACAGCAAGAAGGTCCTGGGTTCGAACCCCGGGGTTGTCCACCCTTGGGGGGGGGGGTCATCCCAGGTCGTCATCCCAGGTCGTCATCCCAGGTCGTCATCCCAGGTCGTCATCCCAGGTCGTCCTCTGTGTGGAGTTTGCATGTTCTCTCTGTGGCGGGTGCTCCGGTTTTCAACCACCATCAAAAAGACATGCATGTTAGGGTTACTACTCCGGTCTGTGCCCCTGAGCAAGGCATGGCAAGAGGAACCGGAGTTGGTGCCCGGGTGCTGCACGGCGGCTGCTAGCTGCACGGCTAGGATGGCTTACCCGCAGGCAGAGAGGGGTTTCCCCACGGGGATCATTAAAAGTATATCCAAATTTTAAAAAATAAAATAAAATTAAAGACACACAAACTCTCCGTACTATTAAAACGAGACGTTGGTTTATTTGCATTTGGTATTTGATGTATACTGTGAGATGTTTTACCAGATATATATAGTATGTATATATAAAAGGGTGTGTGCACCCTCACCCCGGCCGGGTGAGCCATGCGCAGCATTGCACTGTAAATCATGTCCAAACCATAGTCGTGACATCTGGTGTCAACATACAAAAATAAAGATATTATGTACATAAGAAAAAAGGTTGTGTTTGTACACCAGTGAAAAGCGTCTTGAAATAAACGCAACTGCTCAAAATACGACTGCAGATAGGGACACACGGACTTAAACCCTGACCCCTTGGGGAGTCCTGACCCTGCCCTTGCCCTCGGGCACAACTACTTCCAAAACAAATGGTCATGTTGGGACAACGGCCCCACACTGGGTGCTTACCAGAGATGACATATTACGCAGCGGGCGTGAGCCTGGGTGAGCGGGGCAGGTGACATTTGTACAAATCCAGTTTAAACTAAATACCCTTGAGATGAAGGTGGTCTTGATCTTAAGTTGGACCCAGGAACTGCATCGACCCGGATTTGATGCCAATCAGTGCGTGCGATGGAAATCCCTGTTGTTCCACTATGGTGAACATGTGGGCTGGTGGTGTCGGTGGTGTCGGTGGTGCAGGGGGCATCAGTCTGTGTGAATAGTTGAAATGCAAGATTTACATGGGGAATAGTTGCACAACTCCGTCACACTTTCCACTGATGCACAACTATTTAGCTCTCTTCAATGTCCCCCTTAACATAAAGCAGTACAGTACCTCATATGACAGTACAGTACCTCATGTGACAGTACAGTACTTCATGTGACAGTACAGTACATCATGTGACAGTACAGTACATCATATGACAGTACAGTACATCATGTGACAGTACAGTACATCATATGACAGTACAGTACCTCATATGACAGTACATTACCTAATATGACAGTACAGTACCTCATATGACAGTACAGTACATCATATGACAGTACAGTACATCATGTGACAGTACAGTACCTCATATGACAGTACAGTACCTCGTATGACAGTACAGTACCTCATGTGACAGTACAGTACATCACGTGACAGTACAGTACCTCATATGACAGTACAGTACCTCATATGACAGTACAGTACATCATGTGACAGTACAGTACATCATGTGACAGTACAGTACCTCATATGACAGTACAGTACATCATGTGACAGTACAGTACATCATGTGACAGTACAGTACATCATGTGACAGTACAGTACCTCATATGACAGTACAGTACATCATGTGACAGTACAGTACCTCATAAAGCAGTACAGTACATCATGTGACAGTACAGTACATCATGTGACAGTACAGTACATCATATGACAGTACAGTACCTCATGTGACAGTACAGTACCTAATATGACAGTACAGTACATCATGTGACAGTACAGTACATCATATGACAGTACAGTACATCATGTGACAGTACAGTACCTCATGTGACAGTACAGTACATCATATGACAGTACAGTACCTCATGTGACAGTACAGTACCTAATATGACAGTACAGTACATCATGTGACAGTACAGTACATCATATGACAGTACAGTACCTCATGTGACAGTACAGTACCTCATATGACAGTACAGTACCTCATGTGACAGTACAGTACCTAATATGACAGTACAGTACATCATGTGACAGTACAGTACCTCATGTGACAGTACAGTACATCATGTGACAGTACAGTACATCATGTGACAGTACAGTACCTCATGTGACAGTACAGTACATCATATGACAGTACAGTACCTCATGTGACAGTACAGTACCTAATATGACAGTACAGTACATCATATGACAGTACAGTACCTCATGTGACAGTACAGTACATCATATGACAGT
The DNA here is from genome assembly GCF_029633865.1 of Lampris incognitus. NCBI lineage: Eukaryota > Metazoa > Chordata > Actinopteri > Lampriformes > Lampridae > Lampris > Lampris incognitus. The sequence continues at coordinate 49,221,191 of NC_079222.1, forward strand.
ACAGTACCTCATGTGACAGTACAGTACCTAATATGACAGTACAGTACATCATGTGACAGTACAGTACCTCATATGACAGTACAGTACATCATGTGACAGTACAGTACCTCATGTGACAGTACAGTACATCATATGACAGTACAGTACATCATGTGACAGTACAGTACCTCATATGACAGTACAGTACCTCATATGACAGTACAGTACATCATATGACAGTACAGTACATCATATGACAGTACAGTACATCATGTGACAGTACAGTACATCATGTGACAGTACAGTACTTCATATGACAGTACAGTACCTCATGTGACAGTACAGTACATCATATGACAGTACAGTACATCATGTGACAGTACAGTACCTCATAAAGCAGTACAGTACATCATGTGACAGTACAGTACATCATGTGACAGTACAGTACCTCATATGACAGTACAGTACCTCATATGACAGTACAGTACCTCATATGACAGTACAGTACATCATGTGACAGTACAGTACTTCATATGACAGTACAGTACATCATGTGACAGTACAGTACCTCATGTGACAGTACAGTACCTAATATGACAGTACAGTACATCATGTGACAGTACAGTACATCATATGACAGTACAGTACATCATGTGACAGTACAGTACCTCATGTGACAGTACAGTACATCATATGACAGTACAGTACCTCATATGACAGTACAGTACCTCATATGACAGTACAGTACATCATGTGACAGTACAGTACTTCATATGACAGTACAGTACCTCATGTGACAGTACAGTACCTCATATGACAGTACAGTACCTCATGTGACAGTACAGTACCTAATATGACAGTACAGTACATCATGTGACAGTACAGTACCTCATGTGACAGTACAGTACATCACGTGACAGTACAGTACATCACGTGACAGTACAGTACCTCATGTGACAGTACAGTACATCATATGACAGTACAGTACATCATGTGACAGTACAGTACCTCATATGACAGTACAGTACCTCATGTGACAGTACAGTACCTAATATGACAGTACAGTACATCATATGACAGTACAGTACCTCATATGACAGTACAGTACCTCATATGACAGTACAGTACCTCATATGACAGTACAGTACATCATATGACAGTACAGTACCTCATATGACAGTACAGTACCTCATATGACAGTACAGTACATCATGTGACAGTACAGTACTTCATATGACAGTACAGTACCTCATGTGACAGTACAGTACCTCATATGACAGTACAGTACCTCATGTGACAGTACAGTACCTAATATGACAGTACAGTACATCATGTGACAGTACAGTACCTCATGTGACAGTACAGTACATCATGTGACAGTACAGTACATCACGTGACAGTACAGTACCTCATGTGACAGTACAGTACATCATATGACAGTACAGTACATCATGTGACAGTACAGTACCTCATATGACAGTACAGTACCTCATGTGACAGTACAGTACCTAATATGACAGTACAGTACCTCATGTGACAGTACAGTACCTCATATGACAGTACAGTACCTCATGTGACAGTACAGTACATCATATGACAGTACAGTACATCATGTGACAGTACAGTACCTCATGTGACAGTACAGTACCTCATGTGACAGTACAGTACATCATGTGACAGTACAGTACCTCGTGTGACAGTACAGTACCTCATGTGACAGTACAGTACATCATATGACAGTACAGTACCTCATATGACAGTACAGTACCTCATATGACAGTACAGTACATCATGTGACAGTACAGTACTTCATATGACAGTACAGTACCTCATGTGACAGTACAGTACCTCATATGACAGTACAGTACCTCATGTGACAGTACAGTACCTAATATGACAGTACAGTACATCATGTGACAGTACAGTACCTCATGTGACAGTACAGTACATCACGTGACAGTACAGTACATCACGTGACAGTACAGTACCTCATGTGACAGTACAGTACATCATATGACAGTACAGTACATCATGTGACAGTACAGTACCTCATATGACAGTACAGTACCTCATGTGACAGTACAGTACCTAATATGACAGTACAGTACATCATATGACAGTACAGTACCTCATATGACAGTACAGTACCTCATATGACAGTACAGTACCTCATATGACAGTACAGTACCTCATATGACAGTACAGTACCTCATATGACAGTACAGTACATCATGTGACAGTACAGTACTTCATATGACAGTACAGTACCTCATGTGACAGTACAGTACCTCATATGACAGTACAGTACCTCATGTGACAGTACAGTACCTAATATGACAGTACAGTACATCATGTGACAGTACAGTACCTCATGTGACAGTACAGTACATCATGTGACAGTACAGTACATCACGTGACAGTACAGTACCTAATATGACAGTACAGTACCTCATGTGACAGTACAGTACATCATGTGACAGTACAGTACCTCATGTGACAGTACAGTACATCATGTGACAGTACAGTACCTCATGTGACAGTACAGTACATCATGTGACAGTACAGTACCTCATGTGACAGTACAGTACCTCATGTGACAGTACAGTACATCATGTGACAGTACAGTACCTCATGTGACAGTACAGTACATCATGTGACAGTACAGTACCTCATGTGACAGTACAGTACCTCATGTGACAGTACAGTACATCATATGACAGTACAGTACATCATGTGACAGTACAGTACCTCATATGACAGTACAGTACCTCATGTGACAGTACAGTACCTAATATGACAGTACAGTACCTCATGTGACAGTACAGTACCTCATATGACAGTACAGTACCTCATGTGACAGTACAGTACATCATATGACAGTACAGTACATCATGTGACAGTACAGTACCTCATGTGACAGTACAGTACCTCATGTGACAGTACAGTACATCATGTGACAGTACAGTACATCATGTGACAGTACAGTACCTCATATGACAGTACAGTACATCATGTGACAGTACAGTACCTCATATGACAGTACAGTACCTCATGTGACAGTACAGTACATCATATGACAGTACAGTACATCATGTGACAGTACAGTACCTCATATGACAGTACAGTACATCATGTGACAGTACAGTACATCATGTGACAGTACAGTACCTCGTGTGACAGTACAGTACCTCATGTTACTGTACTGAAGGGGAATGTCTCAAGTCCGTCTTCTTCATGGGGTGGGTGGGATATAGTGGTTTAGTGGACCCATGAGTAATTAAGCATCTCAGAGTGAAACAGTAAGTCATCATCGCTCATTATTGCTTGTTAGGGTGAGCAAAAATATAATGGGTTTTCCTCCATTATCATTATCATTATCATTATCATATATATATATCTATATCTATATCTATATATATATATATAGAGCGGCACGGTGGCGCAGTGGTTAGCGCGGTCGCCTCACAGCAATAAGGTCCTGGGTTCGAGTCCCGGGGTAGTCCAACCTTGGGGGTCGTCCCGGGTCGTCCTGTGTGGGGAGTCTGCATGTTCTCCCCGTGTCTGTCTGGGTTTCCTCCCACAGTCCAAACACATGTAGGTCAGGTGGACCGGCCGTACTAAGTGTCCCTAGGTGTGTGTGTGTGTGTGTGTGTGTGGCCCTGTGATGGCCTGGCGGCCTGTCCAGGGTGTCTCCCCACCTGCCACCCAATGACTGCTGGGACAGGCTGCAGCATCCCCGCGACCCTGAGAGCAGGATAAGCGGTTCAGATAATGGATGGATATATATATATATATATATATATATATATATATATATATAACCCACAAGTTGTTGTTGTACAGGTTCGGAAATGAGAACTAAAATGTACAAGTTCTTCTATGCAAAGTCCCACAATGCCTCTGCCACAACATACGGT
>NC_079222.1:49225286-49230286 GCF_029633865.1 Lampris incognitus
TCTGGATCCGTAGGCCTCCCACATCAAAGCGTGTATGGGGAACGCTCGCCAGACAAACAGACATGGGGTAAGCTTGTCCAAGCCATAATTATAGTCGCTAAGCCCTCTAAACAGGTCAAGCCAAGGATTTGGCGGAAAAAAAAATATATCAGGTCAAACATCAGCCCATGCGGCTTCAAAGCCGTTGCATAGAAAACCAGTCCAAATCTAATCCAGGACCATTAACCCCCGCGATAACGGTGCTGGCCATAGCATCTTAATTTGATATCTTTGCCCCTCCCTCCCTCCCTCCAACAGTGTACTGAGCTGTAGCAGACAAAGGATTCGGCTGAATTATCCGTGCCACACAGAATTCTTCCAGCTCAACATCATCTGCACGCTTCAGTAACACAGCATCACTCGTGAAGATTTGAGAAAGAAATCCATTTAAAAGTAAGTGCAACAACTGTTAGAAGAGCCAAAACAAAGTTAGATCAAATAACATTCAGGATTGTATCAATGTGCTATATGGGGGCATCTGGGTGGCGTAGCGGTCTATTCTGTTGCCTACCAACGTGGGGCTCGCCGGTTTGAATCCACCCGTTACCTCCGGCTTGGTCGGGCGTCCCCACAGACACGATTGGCCGTGTCTACGGGTGGGAAGCCGGATGTGGGTGTGTGTCCTGGTCGCTGCACTAGCGCCTCCTCTGGTTGGTCAGGGCACCCGTTTGGGGGTGAGGGGGAACTGGGGGGAATAGCGTGATCCTCCCAGGGCCTTCTTGCTGTGAGGCAACCGTGCTAACCATTGCACCACCGTGCCGCCCCATGTCATATCCCAGTAGGTGTTTTTAGACTGCTGAGAAATCCACATTATCCAGCCTCAGTCACCAAAATGCACAACTAACAGTTTTCATTCATTTACACAGGGGATGTAACATCGGATTGTGTGTACTACTGAATCCACCACAAACTACAGGCACTAACCCATCCATTTCCCATTCTATTAACTTTGTGACGAGATAAAGACTAAGATATTTGGTACGCCCTGTCATGCCCATCTACCTCAGGCATGTATGGAAGTAAGCTGCTAACATCTGTCTCAGCATCTCTGATATATTCTCTGCACCACTGCACTTCATCACCTCTGATTTCACCTGAAAAAGTCAGTCCTTGTGTATATCTCTGAAGATTGTTGTGTTGTAGTGTTGTTATTCCACTTCCGGTGTGAGAAGATGGCGGCGCGAATTCACGTTTGCAGCAGCCTCATCCAGTACCGTCCAAGCAGCGTCTTTGTCCACGTCTGTGTCTAAGTTTGTCTTCTGATGGCAGGGAGAGCTGGTGCTGGATCGGCTGGGAGAGCTTGGTCTGCTGCGTCCTATGGGCCCAGGGACCACGGCCCTGACCGGAGCTGCGCCCGAAGAGGAAACACCGAGGGCGGTCTGACAGGACGGGGAAGCACAACAGGCTAAGCTAACTGCTAGCACATGTAGACCAGCAGTTCTGATAACACCGAGGGCGGTCTGGCGGCGGCCTTGACTGTGTTTTTGGTGTCGTCGTGTGGAGTGCGGGGAGGTGTGTCGACGGTGTCTGGCTGGAGAGATGGCGTTGGATCGGCTGAGGGAGCTTGGTCTGCTGCCTCCTGTGGACCCAAGGACCATAAGCCTGACCGGCGCTGCGCCCGAAGAGGAAACACCGAGGGCGGTCTGACAGGATGTGGAAGTGGGGCAGGCTAAGCTAGCTGCTAGCCCATGCAGACCGGCAGTTCCGACAGTCATCCGGGCTGGCGTTTGTTCTATGGACAGTGAGTTTTATTTTGTTTAGTTTGCATATGCGTGTTGTAGTTCTTGTAGTTTTTGGATATGTGTTTTGTCTTTGTGTTGTGCTGCTGTGGCCTGGGAGTAACCATGTTTCGTTTCATTTCGTGTGCGCAAGTGCATGAAATGAAACGGTAAATAAAGTGCTTCTGATTCTGATTCTACGTTAAGTACACTGAGAGAGCCACGAAACCGGAGTCAGTTTCCATGTTTGTGCAAACCGACGTGGCCCATACACATGACTGAGATGTTTGCGTGATTGTGACAGTTCTGTTTTACCAGATGTGTAAACCAGCTGCCTGTCAGGGATCTCACACATGCTGTGTCACAATCATGAAAGACACAACAGCTCTGAAGCAGTTTAAAACAACACGTGCTGCCAGTTCACTCAGTGTGAACATTCCAGAAAATCCATGCAAGTACACACTCATCTCCAGTCTGCATCCTGCAGGTTGGACCAGAATCTGGGTCAAGCCCACCGAGCAATGCTCCTCTGCAGTGTTTTCAAGCAGAATGTTCAAGATTTGTCAAAAATGCACCCTAAACAGATCCCATTTCCTGGACTGTCAAAAAACGTCGTCCCATTTCAGACGTCACATTCTTCCTCTTTTATAAAATAACAGGACTGTTATGTGAGACTTGTGAAGAGGAGGACAATATGAGGAAGGGTGATCATGACGCTCTGGGCTATGAAGGCATGCATCAGCCAGCTACAAGCCTGGGGATTTATTTAGGGTGTATGAGCACTATGGAAACCTACCTATTTACCTTGGCTTTTACTCAACCCAGTTCATTCTCATTCCTTACTATAGTTCTAGAACTCACATGGCGATTCCTGTTCTGGTTCTATCACCTGATCCATGTTGACCTCTGTTCATTTTTATTTGTTTTATCATTGTAAAGCACTTTGTGCTGCATTTGTTTGTATAAAAGGTGCTATGTAAATATGAATATTATCACTATTATTAACTTTATTACTAGCCAACTTGAGTAAAAGATGTAAATGTGGACAACTGTGGGAGAAGAATCAGGAATCAGGACCATTTAAAGGACAAAAAAAGTCACTGTCCAAGACAGTGAATGCCAGGATGACTATCAGTACAGCCGGTCTGCATGGGCTAGCTGTTAGCGTAGCCTGCCCCGCTTCAGACCGCCCTCAGTGTTTCCTCCTCGAGCACAGCTTCAGGCAGGGCCGCGGTCCCTGGGCCCACAGGATGCAGCAGACCAGGCTCCTTCAGCCGATCCAACGCCAGCTCTCCCAGCCAGACACCTTCGACACACCTCCCACACTCCACACGACGAAACACAGTCAACGCTAGGTGAGGCTGCCCTCAGTGTTATTGGAACTGCCGGTCTGCATGGGCTAGCAGTTAGCTTAGCCTGCCCCGCGTCCATGTCCGTTCCGTTACAAGAAGAATGCACGCCAACGTGATAAAAACGCGTCTATCATATAAACTAGGCAACTATGAAACAAGTGCTGTCTCTCTGAATCCAAACTGGGACGTAAACAAATAGCATCAACCCTCAGAAAATCTCTCTGTACAGCTTTAATTTCAGCCTTGCTTGGGGTCACACTTGTTTTCACTGTCAAGACGACACGAGAGTCTTAGAGCCACCAAAGGATGTCAGGAAAAATTCTCTTTGGCATTTTAAACCAGGTCAGAAACAGGAGCTCTGCCATCTCCATGCTGTCTGTCTGAAATAGTTTCATCAGCTCAGCTTCTGGCTGCACCCAGACCTGGTTTCCTAATGCTGAGTCAAGAAGAAACTCTATACCAGTCTCTATTGCAGCTAGTACATTCCATCCATCCATCCATCCATCCATTATCCAAACCATTTATCCTACGTAGGGTCGCGGGGATGCTGGAGCCTATCCCAGCAGTCACTGGGTGGCACGCTGCCAGGCCATCAGAGGACCCACACACACATTCACACCTAGGGACAATTTAGTACGGCTGATTCACCTGACCTACATATCTTTGGACTGTGGGAGGAAACCCACGCAGACACGGGGAGAACAAGCAGAGTACACAGAGGACGACCCGGGACGACCCCCAAGGTTGGACTACCCCGGGGCTCAAACCCAGGACCTTCTTGCTGTGAGGTGACGGTGCCACCGTGCCACCCTAAATACATATAGTATATACATACCTACATATGTCAAGTACAATTTATAGTCATTTCTATGACCATGTACAACGAATACATTTTAAGTTGAATTTGTGTTATTCTGCACAGATTAGACATGTGAAATGTTATATGTACAGTAGATTAGATGGACATTTGGCAGTAAGTGAACACCAGTAGAGTTGGAGTCAGACAGCAGGGACAGCTGCTACGTGGCAGAGGATTAGCACCGCAGTGTGTTGAAACATCAAGGCTCAACAACAGTCCTGTGGCTCAACCCACTGCCAACACAATCACCAGAGACAAACGCGGGGAAAAAGTGGACATCCACTGTTAGCTTGGCCTCTTTTCTCGTAAGTCTGATAAATGCTGAAATGCAAGAGAGTGTACGTACACACACACACACACACACACACACCACACACAGCATTAGTAGCCGTCAGGTGATTAGCGGCAGGTAAGCCACGGCTGTATGTGTGTATTGGAGCGAGTTCGTCTCAGCGGACTTGTTCTTGTCTGGCCACACTGCTGATGGACATCGTGGTACAGGCCTGAGCAGCCAAGAAGTCCACTACTGGGTTCAGGTTCGGGTTCAGGCTAGATTTCCTGTTATTATGGACTGTCACAAATCCGATCCCCGTCTGCATCCACCCAGGAACAATTTGTAAAATAAAAAACTGATACTGTTATGCAACCACACTAATCCTGCTAAGTGGGACATGCTCCATGGACAGGAGATGAGACGATCTTGTCTGTTATATCTCACAGGGGATCTTCTCGCTTTCTCAACCTGTCCCATAGGAGGCTACACACAACTAAAATATCAAAGGAAAACAAATGAAAAAAAAAACAATAGACACTTCCTTTTTACATTTTTTCTTGGACTCTGTAGGTCCAAAGCGGTGCTGCTCATAGACCAGGATGGGGTCTGGAATGAAGCCTAGCAGAGGGTCACATCTACACGGACTGAGACACACACAGATCCACCTAGCTCACATGCTTATGGAAAAAAGACACCGCTGCTAAAACTACAGGTGGGAAGATGTATACTGACATATACTAACAATTCACGTTAATGAA
>NC_079222.1:49922786-49925446 GCF_029633865.1 Lampris incognitus
TCTATATAATATACATGTAAAAATCTGAGAATATTGGTTAGTAGTGACCAGAAATCGCGGCTAAGCGGTTCATTTAAATGACCACGTGACCCTCCCGCGTTCTGACCCCTCATTGACGCCCCTCTCTCTTTCTAGGGCTCTGGTCGCCCCTATCGGCGAGAGGCTGAACAAGCGGTCCAGCTGAGCAGCTGTGCCTGCACAGTTCAATAGACCAAGTACCGCCATGTCCCTCACACGTCACACGCTGGAGGCTCCAGTCTTTGCTGGGCTGTCTTGACTGACACGCCTCTTCAGTGTCACGTGGAGGTCGCGGACGGTACCTGCGGAGTGGCAGGCTGGGGTAGTAAGGGGTTTGTTTGATAACAAAGAAAGCAAAGACAGTGATTCAAACGCCATGCAAGCTGCGCGGTTTCAGCGATGGGCAAGGCATGTCACGCCTAGGCGCCGTGAAATGTGACACTGACGCGGTATCCCCTAGCGCAGTGTTTCTCAACCGGGGGTCCGCGGACCCCTAGTGGTCCGTGGTGTAATTGCAAGGGGTCCGTGAAAATAAAATATCTTTAAAAAAAAAAAGATCCTATGACATTTATAGAAATAGGATTATTTTACTCAAATGTGACTGAGACCTTTATCTACCTAAACTATAAAGGGTAACAGGACTTTTTTCTCTAATTACATTTGTTTCACAAGTGTAATTTGTTGTATTTTAATAAGAGATCTCGCTCCCGTTTGCATTGTTAAAAGTTACTGCATAAAAATTCTGTTTTGTTACATATATCTGAAAGTTACTGAATACATATTCTGTTTTGTTACATATATCTGAAAGTTACTGAATACATATTCTGTTTTGTTACATATATCTGAAAGTTACTGAATACATATTCTGTTTTGTTACATATATCTGAAAGTTACTGAATACATATTCTGTTTTGTTACAGATATCTGAAAGTTACTGAATACATATTCTGTGTTGTTACATATATCTGAAAGTTACAGAATACATATTCTGTTTTGTTACATATATCTGAAAGTTACTCAATACATATTCTGTTTTGTTACATATATCTGAAAGTTACTGCATAAGAATTCTGTTTTGTTAACTATATCTAAGTTACAACTGAAAGCTCTTATTTTTGCCCCACAGAGTGAATAAATGCTATAATGCAATTTAAAATGCAGTTTCTACAAATTGCAACCCCCCTCCCCCAAGATCAGGTGGAGGGGTCCTCAGGGTAGATCAAAAATACGCAGGGGGTCCAGGACCCCAAAAAGGTTGAGAACCACTGCCCTAGTGGACAAACATTTGTATTACACGCTTTGGCAGGATACTGGGTTGAAGACACAGATGATATGACCAGAATTTTTCTCATTTGTCCAACATTCTGCAATCTCCCCTGACACGTTGGCAGACACCAAATGTTGCTATCGCAGAAACTCTGGCCTATGGTCACCTCCTGAAACGTGGAACTGTGTGCCAAGGCCATGCGGGCTTCGGGTTACTGCCACGCCAAGAGAACGCCAAATATAGGGTACATGCTTACAGAAATGAAGTTGGCCATCAAAAGGGGTATCGGGACATTCTGTCTGCCTATGAATGAGTGTTGTGGGTTTGCACAAGAGGACGGCCAGCACCACCACAGAGAGAGAGCCTCAAGATGACTGTGTATCAAAAGAGATGATCTACAGACACAAACTGCAAGCTAATAGAAGCCAACTAGATCAGCTAGAGGTTTTACATTCAACAACCTGAAACACCAAAGTCGTTCCAGGTTACATTACAGAGGATACTGTCAAATCATATCTAAACTAGAATGTGTGCATGAACACAGCCGAGAAGCATATGCAGGGACACGGGTGCTTCTGTGTGCAACATCAGGATAAAACCACGGTATTATTCCAGGAATTTGCAGTGTAACTTGTCATGAGCACAATATAACTGTTTCGCGTATATTTGTAATGTCTGAATTGAATTATATAGCTGGAATGAAAATATCTAAACATATTTGAAGGGTTGAAAAGTCTATTTGAACCGTTTTGAAGTAAACTAAAAAGCATTAGTGAAAACAGACATCTGCTCTTCCCCCACACCAGCCCGGCACCCCCTTCCCCACACTACGTCAAAGAAACTGAGAGCAAAAGTATTTACGCAGCAAACACACAAATACACCGCCTCCAAACAAAGTCTCTCCACACGCTGGCCTTCACATGAATACGAGCTCAACAGAACGTTTTGTAGGTCTATTTTGGCCACGCTTGCTTGTTTTGAGTCAACACACAACGTGGCCACACCAGCATTTAGCTTTTCACTCAGAGCATAAAGTGATAAGATCAGTGGTTGAACTTTGAATTACACTAAACATTATGGAGGTCAATACTGATGACACACCACAGCCTAGTGACTTGCTGCTGTGGCTGAGCGGAAGCGGAACAGGAGTATCTAGTGGAACATCTAGTGGCACATCTAGTAGAGCATCTAGTGCAACATCTAGTGGCACATCTAGTAGAACAACTAGTGCAACATCTAGTGGAGCAACTAGTGGAACATCTAGTGGAGCATCTAGTGGAACATCTAGTGGAACATCTAGTGGAGCAACTAGTGGAACATCTAGTGGAACATCTAATGGAACATCTAGTAGAACACCTAGGATAACATCTAGTGG